>NC_058404.1:77062515-77362515 GCF_002201575.2 Neomonachus schauinslandi
TGATCTATGTGTCTGTTTTTGTGCCAGTACCATGCTGTCTTGATGATGACAGCTTTGTAATAGAGCTGGAAGTCCGGAATTGTGATGCCGCCAGCTTTGCTTTTCTTTTTCAACATTCCTCTGGCTATGCGGGGTCTTTTCTGGTTCCATACAAATTTTAGGATTATCTGTTCCATTTCTTTGAAAAAAGTGGATGGTATTTTGATGGGGATTGCGTTGAATGTGTAGATTGCTCTAGGTAGCATTGACATCTTCACAATATTTGTTCTTCCAATCCATGAGCTCGGAACATTTTTCCATTTCTTTGTGTCTTCCTCAATTTCTTTCATGAGTATTTTATAGTTTTCTGAGTACAGATCCTTTGTCTCTTTGGTTAGATTTATTCCTAGGTATCTTATGGTTCTGGGTGCAATTGTAAATGGGATCGACTCCTTAATTTCTCTTTTTTCTGTCTTGTTGTTGGTGTATAGGAATGCCACTGACTTCTGTGCATTGATTTTATATCTTGCCACTTTACTGAATTCCTGTATGAGTTCTAGCAGTTTTGGGGTGGAGTCTTTTGGGTTTTCCACATAAAGTATCATATCATCTGCAAAGAGTGAGAGTTTGACTTCTTCTTTGCTGATTTGGATGCCTTTTATTTTTTTTTGTTGTCTGATTGCTGTGGCTAGGACTTCCAATACTATGTTGAATAGCAGTGGTGATAGTGGACATCCCTGCCGCATTCCTGACCTTAGGGGGAAAGCTCTCAGTTTTTCCCCATTGAGAATGATATTCGCTGTAGGTTTTTCACCGATGGCTTTTATGATATTGAGGTATGTACCCTCTATCCCTATACTCTGAAGAGTTTTGATCAAGAAAGGATGCTGTACTTTGTCAAATGCTTTTTCTGCATCTATTGAGAGGATCATATGATTCTTGTTCTTTCTTTTGTTAATGTATTGTATCACATTGATTGATTTGCGGATGTTGAACCAACCTTGCAGCCCAGGGATAAATCCCACTTGGTCATGGTGAATAATCCTTTTAATGTACTGCTGGATCCTATTGGCTAGTATTTTGGTGAGAATTTTTGCATCCATGTTTATCAGGGATATTGGTCTGTAATTCTCCCTTTTGATGGGGTCTTTGTCTGGTTTTGGGATCAAGGTAATGCTGGCCTCATAAAATGAGTTTGGAAGTTTTCCTTCCATTTCTATTTTTTGGAACAGTTTCAGAAGAATAGGTATTAATTCTTCTTGAAATGTTTGGTAGAATTCCCCTGGGAAGCCATCTGGCCCTGGGCTTTTGTTTTTTGGGAGATTTTTGATGACTGCTTCAATTTCCTTAGTGGTTATAGATCTGTTCAGGTTTTCTATTTCATCCTGGTTCAGTTTCGGTAGTTGATACATCTCTAGGAATGCATCCATTTCTTCCAGGTTATCGAATTTGCTGGCATAGAGTTGCTCATAATATGTTCTTAAAATTGTTTGTATTTCTTTGGTGTTGGTTGTGATCTCTCCTCTTTCATTCATGATTTTGTTGATTTGGGTCATTTCTCTTTTCTTTTTGATAAGTCTGGCCAGGGGTTTATCAATCTTGTTAATTCTTTTAAAGAGCCAGCTCCTAGTTTCGTTGATCTGTTCTACTGTTCTTTTAGTTTCTATTTCATTGATTTCTGCTCTGATCTTTATTATTTCTCTTCTCCTGCTGGGTTTAGGCTTTATTTGCTGTTTTTTCTCCAGCTCCTTTAGGTGTAGGGTTAGGTTGTGTACTTGAGACCTTTCTTGTTTCTTGAGAAAGGCTTGTATTGCTATATACTTTCCTCTTAGGACTGCCTTTGCTGCATCCCAAAGATTTTGAATAGTTGTGTTTTCATTTTCATTGGTTTCCATGAATTTTTTTAATTCTTCTTTAATTTCCTGGTTGACCCATTCATTCTTCAGTGGGATGCTCTTTAGCCTCCATGTATTTGAGTTCTTTCCGACTTTCCTCTTGTGATTGAGTTCTAGTTTCAAAGCATTGTGGTCTGAAAATAGGCAGGGAATGATCCCAATCTTTTGGTACTGGTTGAGACCTGATTTATGACCTAGGATGTGATCTATTCTGGAGAATGTTCCATGGGCACTAGAGAAGAATGTGTATTCCGTTGCTTTGGGGTGGAATGTTCTGAATATGTCTGTGAAGTCCATCTGGACCAGTGTGTCATTTAAAGTCTTTATTTCCTTGTTGATCTTTTGCTTAGACGATCTGTCCATTTCAGTGAGGGGGGTGTTAAAGTCCCCCACTATTATTGTATTGTTGTCGATGTGTTTCTTTGCTTTTGTTATTAATTGCCTTATATAATTGGCTGCTCCCATGTTAGGGGCATAGATATTTACAATTGTTAGATCTTCTTGTTGGATAGACCCTTTAAGTAGGATATAATATCCTTCCTCATCTCTTATTACAGTCTTTGGTTTAAAATCTAATTTGTCTGATATAAAGATTGCCACCCCAGCTTTCTTTTGGTGTCCATTAGCATGGTAAATGGTTTTCCGCCCCCTCATTTTCAATCTGGGGGTGTCTCTGGTTCTAAAATGAGTCTCTTGCAGACAGCATATCGATGGGTCTTGTTTTTTAATCCAGTCTGATAGCCTGTGTCTTTTGATTGGGGCATTGAGCCCATTTACATTCAGGGTAACTATTGAAAGATAGGAATTTAGTGCCATTGTATTGCCTGTAAGGTGACTGTTACCGTATATTGTCTGTGTTCCTTTCTGGTCTATGTTGCTTTTAGGCTCTCTCTTTGCTTAGAGGACCCCTCTCAAGATTTCCTGTAGGGCTGGTTTTGTGTTTGCAAATTCCTTTAGTTTTTGTTTGTCCTGGAAGCTTTTTATCTCTCCAATTTTCAATGACAGCCTAGCTGGATAGAGTATTCTTGGCTGCATATTTTTCTCATTTAGTGCTCTGAATGTATCATGCCAGTCCCTTCTGGCCTGCCAGGTCTCTGTGGATAAGTCTGTTGCCAATCTAATGTTTCTACCCTTGTAGGTTACATATCTCTTCTCCCGAGCTGCTTTCAGGATTTTCTCTTTGTCTATGAGACTTGTAAGTTTTACTATTAGATGTCGGGGTGTTGACCTATTTTTATTGATTTTGAGAGGGGTTCTCTGTGCTTCCTGGATTTTCATGCCTGTTTCCTTCCCCAAATTAGGGAAGTTCTCTGCTATAATTTGCTCCATTATACCTTCTGCCCCTCTCTCTCTTTCTTCTTTTTCTGGGATCCCAATTATTCTAATGTTGTTTCATCTTATGGTATCGCTTTCCAGCAGTGTCTTATTGTCTCAAAACAATTCTTCATTTCCATGGTGGTTTATTTTCTTCTTTTACTTCTTTCTTAAGATTTGCCAGGACATTTTCATCTTTTTTTCTGGTATCTTTACAACTTTTCTAAACTCTTGGATCTTTGCTTTGAATTCTTATATATATATATTTTTTATTATGTTATGTTAATCACCATACATTACATCATTAGTTTTTTGATGTAGTGTTCCATGATTCATTGTTTGAGTATAACACCCAGTGCTCCATGCAGTGCGTGCCCTCTTTAATACTCATCACCAGGCTAACCCATCCCCCCACCCCCCTCCCCTCTAGAACCCTCAGTTTGTTTCTCAGAGTCCATACTCTCTCATGGTTCATCTCCCCCTCCGATTTCCCCCCCTTCATTTTTCCCTTCCTCCTATCTTCTTCTTCTTCTTTTTTTTTAACATATAATGTATTATTTGTTTCAGAGGTACAGTCTGTGATTCAACAGTCTTACACAATTCACAGCACTCACCATAGCACATACCCTCCCTAATGTCTATCACCCAGCCACCCCATCCATTCCATCCCCCACCACTCCAGCAACCCTCAGTTTGTTTCCTGAGATTAAGAATTCCTCATATCAGTGAGGTCATATGGTTTTTAGTGTATACAAGTCTTTATTACTTCTTTAAGCTTTTTTTTGATGCCATAGAGTGTTTTGGTCACAATTTTCATTGGCTCCATGGCCACATTTATTCAGTGGTTGAGCTTCATGTGTGATTCCCGCCCCCCTTTTTTAATGCAGTACTTTAGTATAGATCTAGTGGTGGATCTATTGATAATGTTTGAGTGAGGAATTTTCGGGATGCCTGGGTGGCTCAGTCAGTTAAGCGTCTGCCTTTCGCTCAGGTCCTGACCCCAGGGTCCTGGGATCGAGTCCCACATCAGGCTCCTTGCCTGGCAAGGAGTCTACTTCTCCGTCTGCCTCTGCCACTCCCCCCGCCTTGTGCTCTCTTTCTCTTTCTCTCTGACAAAAAAAAAAATGAATGAGGACAGTTCATCTTGGACCAGCTATTTGTGGGAAATTTGTACTATGGAAGGGTCAGGGCTATATTCTGGAGTTGCAGTCTTGCAAAGATAATGTATCTTTGATATTACTCATTTAAAACCACCTCCTCTGTTTGTTCTCTGTCAGGGAAGTTCTCTAACAAATTATTATAGGCTTTGTACTTCAAAGTTGTCCACTTAGTTTGGAGAACTATGATCCCTTACCTTTGTCTGAAATATTTTCCTGCAGGTATTTTCTTCTTCCCATTCCTCTGTTTCACCTTCAG
This sequence comes from Neomonachus schauinslandi, assembly GCF_002201575.2. NCBI lineage: Eukaryota > Metazoa > Chordata > Mammalia > Carnivora > Phocidae > Neomonachus > Neomonachus schauinslandi. Next base: position 77,067,120 of record NC_058404.1, read on the forward strand.
AGAATCTAATAGTTAAAAAAAGTAAAATAGAGTAGTTGCTAGAGATTAGGCTCTACAGCCAGACTGCCAGAACTTGATTCCTGACCCTTTATTAACTAGCAGTGTGACCATGGGTAAGTCACGTAGCTTTTCTGTGCCTCATTTTTCTCATTGTGAAAGAAGGTATAATAGTATTGATTTCATAGTGTTTGTGTGAGTGTAAAATGCTTTAATACATGTAAGGTGCTTAAAGAAGGCCAGGCAAAAAGGAAGGGGCCAATTTTATCACCATTTAAAAACTGGAACTATAGAAAGAATGGTTTCCTTTTCTACTTTAGACTTCTCCATGCTTCTTCATGTTCTGCAGTGTTTAGAAAACATTCCCATTTTGGTTGAGAAGCAATTTGGACATTCTTATCTAACTTGTCTAGACTAGCAACCTCCAGCTGTGTTGCTAAGCAGAATCTGTGGATGGTCATGAAGTTATCTGTAAAAGAGAGCAATTCACTCTCAAATGATTTTATATCTCTTTAGAAGTTCAAGTCTCTCTCTCTTATGCTCATCAGCTCCCTCTCTGACACTCTCTACTAGAGTTTACTTCCTCATTAACACAGACACAAAATATGATTAATAGATTTTATTTAATAATAAAGAAACACAATTTTTTTATCTGAGTATTCAAAACATGAATTTTGAGACACATATTCTCACACAGAACATGGATATGCATGAAAGGTTAAGTAGTAGTCTCTTGGTATAGGAACATGACATTTTAATTTTAATTTTGCTTGTCTATATTTTCTAATGTTCTAGAGTACACATAAAAATTTTTTTAAAACAAGAGAACACTGTGGATCAACTCAAAATCATTGTGGTTGTAACATTATTGTCCTGATCAAATAAAAATTTTATTTAATTTAAACTTAATCCTAAGAGAGAGAAACCTAAAAATTCTTTAGTCTGGAGGCAGAATACAACAAAATTGAATTTTTAATAAAGTCTCATTTGTTTCTCTTAAATTAGTTAAATATAGATGGCTGGAATGAAAATGACACGTATTTTTGTCATTTTGTAACATTATCCAATAAAATTGTTTTCCCTTTATTGACGTCAATAATTCAAACATTTGTATACTGGAACTTTGTCTCTATTGAGTAGTGTATAGTAAGTGAGAAGTTCCTGATAAATAATTTTATCTAAGGAGGAAGAGGGTTTAAAATGGACTTTGTATAGACAGGCTTCACGGTGGAGGTGGGAGATATTATGACAGGGTCTTGATTGCTAGGGTTTATGTTTTAGATAGAAATCTTTCTTAAAGGCAATGGTGAATCATTGGAAATTGTTAATTGAGGGAGATTACACAATCAAAGCACACTAAGCATACTTTTCTTCTGTAATTATTTGATTTTGATATCCCTAAATGAACTACCTTTGTAACATGGTTACATATTAAGAAATGGAATGTGTGAGACTGAGTTAATGATAAATACTTCAGTGGGCTCAGATAAACATGATCCTGAAAAAAGCAAGATTGAGGACTGTGATACTGCATCTGGACACTTACCACTTTTTCAAATAGAGGTTATGGCCATTCTAATCATGATCTACTACATTTATATGAGAGCATCATGTTTACATGGAAAGACAATGAATTTTGGAGACAGACTGCTATTTAAATATTAACTTTGTCATTTAACTAATTCTATACTTTGGGACAAGTTACCTAATCTCTGAGTTTTAGTTTCTTCATCTTTAAAATGTGGAAGTAATGTTTATTGCACAGGGTTGTTGAGAGCTGAGGGAATGTCTATAAAAAACACAATGCCCACCATAGACAATAAGTACTTAATGAATTAAAAATAATTTCAAACCAAAAAGTCCAAAACCAAAGAAACCAAGGAGTAAGTTTTATAAAGAAGAAAAAGTTAACTGAAAGAAGTTAATACAATGCCCCTTTTCTGTCTTCCATGTACCAGAAACACTTGTACTTAATACACACTTATACAAAAATAATTTTTGTGCCCACGTCCCCTCTTCAGACTGTGAGATTTTCAGGGGCAGGGAGAATGCATTTATTTTTATTTATTTTTTATTTAAATTTTAGTTAGTTAACATATGGTGCAATATTGGTTTCAGGAGTAGAATTCAGTGATTCACCACTGACATACAACACCCAGTGCTCATCACAACAACAAGTGTCCTCTTTAATGTCCATCCCCCACCCAGCCCATCCCCCACCCACCTCCCTCCATCAACCCTCAGTTTGTTCTCTATTTTTAAGACTCTCATATGGTTTGTTTTCCTCTCCTTTTTTCTTTTCCCTCTTCCCATATGTTCATCTATTTTCTTTCTTAAATTCCACATACGAGTGAGATCCTATGGTATTTGTCTTTCTCTGACTGACTTATTTCACTTAGCATAATACACTCTAGCTCCATCCACATTGTTGCAAATGGCAAGATTTCATTCTTTTTGATGGCTGAGTAATATTCCATTGTGTGTATGCATGTAGGCATGCATGTATGTATTTGTATATACATATATATATATATACATATATATATATATATATATATACACACATATATATATATATATATATATATATACACACCACATCTTCTTTATTCATTCATCAGCTGATGGATATTTGGACTCTCTCCATAGTTTGGGAGAATGCATTTCTTTTTATATACTCATACTAGGATAGTTGCTGGCACATTGTACATAATCAATATTTATTGCACTGAACTGAACTCAACCACCGTTACCTATTTCTGTTTGCTATGATATTGTGAGAAAATGGCTGAACAAATATCTCCCAACTTTGGAGTACATTTGTGATTTTCTGACTTAAAATAGGGAGTATGTGATGTATGTAACATTCAATAGCAGGGAGGGCTCTGGGAAAACCTCAAAGAGAGAGATGTCATTTGAAAACAAGGGCAGGGTGGCAGTGAGACTGCTTTAAGGATAGCATGCTATGTATTAAGACGCTCTGGACTGAGAAAGCAAAAATGGTGTAGAATATGAATCTTAACTGGAAAAATCCCAGACAGGCGTTCTGTTTCAGGCAAGTCTTCCAGAGTGAGGAACAGCAAGGATTTCCTTTCTTCCTTCTTTTCAGGTGTGTTTGGTGCTAAGAATACAAAGTGAATGTTTCAGTGTCTGTCCCACTAGCTGGTTGAGTGTGACAGTCATGGTGTGAAAATCTCTTGCAGTGTTCGACCTAGTTTTTGTCAAAATAACCCTTAAGGTTTTGCTTTCTTAAAAAAATTTTTTTAAAACCCCTTTCTTCTTGCCCTGAGCATCATTGCACATCTGGCTCAGTCAAAGTTACCCCTTTCCCATCATGGTCCTGGTTCAACCACCTTGCAAAATTCACAAACAATTGTTAGAGTGGTCATTTCAGGATGGAGGGGATTATTGGTGGATTTAATTTCTTTTCTTTGTGCCTTCCTATCATCTCCAAGTTCTATGCAATAAATGATCATTACTTTTGCAATTAAAGAAGTTATTTTAAAGAAGATAATTAACTTGCTCTGAAAGTCCTGATTATCTTCCTGTAAACATTTCAACTTATATATATTAACATCTCAACACAGAAAACTCAAGTATGCCCCCACCCCCACCTCCTGAGACATTAATGTGTTATATCTTGCAGTTTTTTGGGAGGCAGTATCTCTCCAGGGAGTACAAGATGAGGAGTCACTCAAGGCCTGGCACAATTTATGCTCAGTGAGATCACTGCTCCATCTGAGGGCTCTTAGCAGTCCAGAATGTTGAGAGCTGCAGGACTTACTCCAAATGCCACATGAATCTGTGGACTATGACCCAGTAATCACATTTCCTGAGAGGGGCTGCTAGATAGTTTTTGAGAAGCCAGTTGGTATTAATTAATATTACTATTTTCTTGTCAGTTGCTTTTGACACTTTATAAAATTATTCATTAGCTAACTAGCTCTTTCTCCAATTCTCTTTACTGTGTTTGCATTAGTTTAATTTGGAATTGTTACAACTGTTGCCACATTTTTCAGAATGGCTAAGTCTTAATCAATAAATCCAGGGACCTATAAAGTTCAAGACAGCAGAATGTTAGAAGTATGTTAAACTATGTTTAATATACCTTCTGTGTGAAGCAGATACTAACTGCTTTTTTCCAAACCCAGATTTGTCTTGTCACCCAGCTCCTCTTAAACCTGTAGGCACCCATGTACCTTAAGATGGAATACTAAAGTTTTAAAATGGGTGGTGATAGGGCAAGATTAATTTTGAGTACAGGCAGGTTGAGATAAAAGTTACTTTCCTTAGCAATTACCATTTTTTCCCCTTCTCATGGCTACTCAGATATTTATAGTGAAGAATTTTCAGACTTCGGTCTATATTACATAGAGAAGTTATAGATTCACCTTCTCATATGCATGGTCCTAAGATAGAATTGAAAAATCTGCAATAATTGAGGCTCCCCAAGAGCCTAAAATAATTGAGTACCTGGCAAATATCTGGGTAGTGAACAGATGAGATACATTAGTGAATGTATTGACTTATTCTGCTCTTCTTACATGGAGATCATGATCAATGAAAGCAGTGTTGCAATGGGTCATTATTTTTCCAAACTGATATTTGGACACAGTAGACCTGTATTAGGCTGGATTAGAGAGTAGTAAGTAGTGAGAAGACAATATGAAATTTCAGAATTGTCTCTGTGTGTGAGGATTAAGAGACTTGGTAGACTTTTAGAACTCTCTTTGTAGAGTTGAATCAGATACTTCTTTAATGTCCATTTCAATCCTGTGGTTCCATTAAAGCTACTGTAAGAAATTTAAATACCTACATACAAGACATCCCAAAACACTAAGTTAAATTAAAATTCTGGGGATGAAATGTACAGCACTGTGACTAAAGTTAACAATATTGTATCATATATTAGAGAATTACTAAGAGAGCAGATCTTAAAAATTCTCATAAGAAAAAAAATCATAACTATGTGAAGTGATGGATGTTAACTAAATTTATTGTGGTAATCATTTTGCAATATATACATTTATCAAGTCCTGTTGTATACCTATACAATGTTATATGTCAATTATATCTCAATAAAGTTGAAAAAAATAGCAAAAAAAAGATATCCAAAAATAGATCATTAAAATCTTACAGGACCCTAAGAGATGGGTATACTAAACCCATTCTAGAGAGCAGGAAATGGAGGGATAGGGTAACAAATACCCAAGAGTAGCAGAACTGAGACTTAAGTCCCTGGTGTCTTGACTCCAAAGTGTTCTTTCCACTGCTCTGTCAAGTCCCGGAGATGTAGTATATAGCATGGTGACTATAGTTAATACTGTATTGCATATTTGAAAATTGCTAAGAGAGTAAATCTTTAAAGTTCTTATCATAAGAAAAAAAATTGTACTATGTGAGGTGATGAATGCTAATTAAACTTATTGTGGTAATCATTTCACAATATATACAAGTATTGAATGATTATATTATATACCTGAAATTAATATAATGTCAATTATACCTCAATAAAAAGAGTTTAGGGTACTGAGTGAGGGAAGACAGGGCCATGGGGTTGGTGAAAAGAGGCTTTGAGGGCAGCCAGATTTGTCCTATTTGGAAATGTCCTCCTTCTTAGCAGGTAGGTCTACTCTCCCAAGCCATGTGGTAACTGAGAGGCTGCTCTTTGGCCTGGGACAAGGGAAGTCACTAATCACGGAGGATCCCTGAATTGGATCGATGTGCTGACAAGGGCACTGATGGGAGTTGGTTGCACTACACTTCTCTCCTTGCTCAACAATATCAGTTTGTGGGGCCTCTGGCAAGCCTCTGACCTTCTGGGCCTCAGTGTCCTCATCTGTCAAAGGAAAGCAGTGGACCAAATAATCTCTAAAGACCTCTCCTTCTGTAAACATTCTCTGGTGCTTATGGGTCCTCATTCTGAAGAGCAAGAGAATCATCAATCCATTACAAATGGAACTGGTTGTTAAAAGCTCTTCAATCTTATTTTGGTTTCAGAATATGTAACACTGTATTGTTTTGGTAATATTTTCTTCCTCTCAGGGCAGATATAGCATACGATGAAAATGAAAAGAAGCCTGTGAATAGAAGTGAGAAGAGTTGGGACAGTGAATCAGGTGGCAGAATATCTGGAAGCTTCTTGCAGACACAGATGGTTGATGTAAACTGTTCTGGCAGGGAATTTCTGCCAGACATCCCATGGAGTTTATTACTAAATGTGGGATAAGTAAACTTTTAAAAACATACTGTGCATGTAAAATCATTTAAAATAACTGCAAGTGCAAAATCCTTTTGTTTCAGCAGTATCTAATCCTTTCTTTCTGCTTTATAAATAATTTAGATTAAAACCCCAGCTTTGGCATTGAGCAATTTTATTATCTTTTATAGAATGTTATCCTTTCTAAAATTGTTGAGTGGCTCATTAGGAAAAGTTGAAGTTCTGATTGCGTGGTAGCCCCTGGTCCCAGGATATGTCTCATTTGACTCCATATTTTTTTTTAAGAAAAAATACTGTAAAGGACAATTAAGAAATATAAAATTCATGTGAGACAGTGGAATAAAATGAAAGAATATTATACCACAGTGAGTAAAAAGCATTAAAGTTGAACCGGCTGCCAAACTCAGCGCTCAAGTGTAACAGTTAATCTTATGATAGAGGAAACTACTGTAATTAGGAAATTGTTATATCTTAAAAATGTAACTCAGTATAGTAAAACCAGGCAACCTTGGGAGTAGAAGAAGGGATTTTATGGAACATTAAAAATGTTTCAGTGCAAGGAATCCCAGCTGCAGAAAATTTTAATTGAATATGTGCTGTTTTTCCTCTGCATATAATAGCTAATATTTATACCTTATAAACCTATCACGTATATTATCTAGTTTGACTTGTATGCATTCTCCAAAAGGTTTGTGGGAGATATTACTGTATTGATATAGAGGTGAAAAGTTGGGCTTTAGATAGGCTAATGACTTGCCCAAGTTAACACAACTTGTAAGCAACATAGCTGGTACTCAAATCTAGTTTCTACTGGAAGAGTCTCTTGCCAGCAGCATATGGAAGTTTCATAGAAGAGCATGTAGGAGTGCTCATTTTGTCTTGAAATGAGTTGTCGACACTGGTACAATTTTAATCTTCAGGAAGAAAATTTACATTTGGCTCCCCTAAGTTCACTCCTATCCAAGTCTACTCCTACCAAGTAGTTGATATTAGTAGTTGATATTATTGCATTTATTACAGCTATTTTCTGGATAAATTTAATTTGAGGTTTTTCGAATAAAATAAATTTGCCAAACATCTTGTCCAAGCTGATATTAATTTTTAAATTCTAAATGTGAGGAAGGTGAAGGACATAGGCTGGTTCCTTTATTCAGCATGGCCCAAGGAGTTCCCCCCAACCAAATTTTATGTATAAATTTGTAAAGAAAAACAAGCTAATGGAATATAGAAGAGACTGTTAGGTCACTGAGCCCAAACTTTTCCCCTCTGCAAGAATATGGTCCACAAGTCTTGGCAAATATTTGTCCAGTTCACTATTTTAAAAAGCAATCCATCTTCTGTGGGAAAGAAGTAATTGTGATTAACTTCTTTCTCAAAGTAAACCCAACATTGCCTCTTGGTAACTTCCTTCTACTGATAATAGTTCCACCTGCTAGGGACCCTCAGGATTAGTCTATATTCTTATTCTCATGAAACTATTTCCTTTTTGTTCCCCCCCTTCCTCCAGACCCCTTCGGTTATTCGTTATGATATGGTTTCTAGACAATTCCACTTTCTGGTCCCTGTCCTTAGAAGTGTTTGTCAATGTGTCCCTTAAATGCAGAATCCAGAGTTGAACAGAATGATCTAGATGTAATCAGATCCAGTAGCGGCACTTACTGACACTCTTGTTCTAGGCACAATAATTCTATTAATTCTGCTAAAGATTGCACCTAATATATTAGTGCCTTGTCAGAAGGTTGGCTTATAGCAATGTTGCAATTAACAAAAGATCATAGATTTTTGTTTTTTTTTTCCCCACACAATTGCTATTTTGCCAGGCCTGCCACATTCTGAACCTCATACCAGTTTTCATTTTGATCCTGGGTGCAATATTTCATATTGATTCCTATTAAATTTTATTATGCTCATGGAAACTCTTAATTTAACATTTTGAAGTATTCTTGATTTATTAAATTTTCTCAAATTTATATTCTTCGCAGATTTTGTTGAGTGTAATAATCTATAAAATGCAAGTAGGGACTTCCCTCAATATTGACAAAAATCTATTAATATTCTTTAAGCACAGTTGTTCAGCCAAGTACAGTGCAGTCAGAATGATCACACTACTCCCTAACCCTTCATGATCATCTTTGGGCCTTTGTTCCTTGTATAATCCCTTATAGAGCACAGGTCCCTGACAAAGTTCAGTTGAACTATTTGATTGTATGTATCTCTTTATGGCTATTCAGCATTTTGAGTCTTTGGCTCTCTGAAAACAAAATCTTGTGTACACTTCTGAGGACAGCTCATATCATTCCTCCTACAGAAAGTTTTTCTCTACTAACTCCAAGCTACATTAAATCTTTTTTAAGTCCTGTAGCGTAAGTTGCTTGCATCACACATCTGAGCGTTTAATTATGGGCTCCTTTGCACTGTTATCTAAAGGTTTATGAGTGTAGGAGTGTGTTTGCAATGTATGTTTGCATGGTGACAACTATTTTCTTTTCTTTTCTTTCCTGTGCAATATTCTCTACCATTTCTGCCTTTTCTCATTATATATCACCAGTAATGAGACCCCACTTTGGTCATATTTGATTGGTTCAAGGTTGCTCACCTGACCCAAGCTGGACAAGAGTACTTACCTGGAAATTTTGGAAATTGAGAAAGAGGTGGCTATCTCTCTTTAGGAGACTTAAAATGAAAAGCTGGGGTGTTGTCCATGGCTGTGGCCATGTAGGCAGAAGACATGAGTAAAATCAACTGAAGAGTAGGAGAGAGACAGAGAGAGGCAGAGCAGAGAGAGGGGCAGAGAGACAGAGTGATGGAGCATCTTTACAAGGAAAAGTGGCCACTACAACCTCTGATGGAATTTGAATTCCTGGACCAAATGTTCCTAAGACCTAGCCACATTCCTCAACCTAGGACCCATAAGATATATTCAGTAAATTCTCCTTTCCTAAGCTAGTTCAAATTGTATCACTTCAGTATTTTAAAATAGTAATTTTAGAGTTGTCCATTGGCAACCCAAATGGTGGAGAGAAACCCTAGGATGTGAGATGAATGACAGGGTCTTCCTATGGCTGAATTTGGCACTGCATATGGATTTGGCATGGCTCACATACTATTTACAAAAATTAAATTAGTATTCAGAAATTGAAAAATTAGGAAAATTTCTACACACTGGATTTCTGGTTTCTTTTGAAAAGCCTGAAATCTAGAAGCCCTGGGCTGGCATTTGATTTGGCAAAGAGGTTGGAGCTGGAGATGAGTTGTCCCCTTTAGAAAGGGAGGCACTCCCTCATTTGCTCTCCTGCTCACCATCCCATACTTACCAGGAGATGAGGCCAAAATTAGTTACCATTACACATCCCCAACACACGCATACACATATATAAGTAAGTTTTCTTAACTGTAGCTTTAAGAATGTAATAAAAATTTAGGGGTTCCATGTTGGGCATGGAGCCCACTTAAAAAAAGAATGAGATAGAAATTTGGGAAATGAAAGATTTACAGAGCTCTATTTAAAATTTTTTCTTTGTGATAATAAAAACTATTACTATATTTGCTTTCCTTTTGTCACTTACTTTACCTGCCTTGCACCCATCTGTACATGAGCCTGGAGAGAAAGCTTCCTTAGTAGGATAGAGAAAAGACAGGGTTTACCTAGGGAAATGGCCAATGAGATTACCTGTGAGCAAGGAATGTCCAATGAATTGCTAGAGAAATTGGTAATTAACATATAGTTTAAACTTGTTTACAACTTTACCCTCCATTATCCTTAGCCTTCAGTAAATATAAGTTATACATAATGACCTTAGGTTAAGGGTGTTTGGTGAAATAAAGGCTAAGGGAGCTCCCGTCTGGAAGAGCAGCATGTAAGTAGAGATCTCCAGTGAGTTGAGAGCAATGGTTAAGAAGCCAGGTGGTAGTTAGGAGGACTGAATCAGCCACAGGCATTAGAAAAAAATTTCCAGATTGTTCTAGATAAAGGTGATAAGATTATCTATTATATGGGGTGGGTGGTGCAACCAAATAGAGTCATTTTATTTGACCTTAAATGCAATCACTTGAATTGCTAGTGTATTACTTTTTACCGACCTCTGGTCTTGGTTTAATGTTGTCTCTTGGGTTTTGCCCTCACAAACAGTTACCAACACTTTATATACGTCTTGTATTCAGATTCCTGAGAGAGGTCTGATTAGGTGGGTCAGTCTCCATCTAGGACAAAACATCTCTAGTGATGAGAGGTCTTCTGCCAGATCCTCATATAAGGTGCAGGCAAGCTGGCAGATGGCGGTTATTGGATTAGATGTGGCCCAGGAGGTAGGTTCTCACTGGCAAATTTCCCAAGAGTATAGTAAACTTAGCTAAATATGGCACAGCATTATACCTCCTCTCATTTTACTTGATCTTGTGAAATTTGCTATGTTGGCTTTTGTCTACATAAATTATTTTTTGGAAGTTAATAAAAGAGTGCAATTAATAAATTTTTTAAATCTAAGATAAATATTTCAGTGTTTATTTTGGCTTTCATAAACTTGAGCATGATAATCACAATTCCAAGATCATTATTTTCACTTCATTCAACATTTCTTCAGCTTTGGTCAGATTGGAGACAAATATATTCACAATATAGTTCACTTAGAAACTGAAAAACTAAAAATCTTTTATGTCCAAGCATTTTCATGTTTTTTTGGTATACTTAACCTTCATTTTATTTTAGCATGTAACAATGCTATCAGAAAAGACCACTTAAGTACTCTAATATTTAGTTTGTAAAGTATCTGGAAAGAAACTTTCAGGAACATTTTGTTTGAAGAAGAACTAATCAGCATGTCAGCCATAGTATAAAAACTTGTTTCTATTTTAGTTTTATATGATGCTTTTAGTCCCCTTAACGTATGCTTGAACTGACCTCAACATTTCTGTTCATTAGAGTACAGTTTAGAGAATGTTGTCTGTAGGAAACAATCACTGAGCCATCCTTTAACAGTTTTGCTTTAAGTGAGTCATGAAATGTGAAGTAATTTTGCATTAACAACTCGGGCACTTCATTGTTTGAAGCACTGTTCTGCTTGTAACAATAGCACATTTAGTTACACCTCACCACCCGCCTAGTGTTTATCAATGATACTGATTAGAAATGCCTGCCCACCAAGTGCAAAATCAAACATTTGAAAGTCAAGTTGAACGATAAACTGTTTCCCAGCTTAATGTGACATTTTGAAGCTGGTATGTGATACTCTCCCCTTGTTCCCTGAAATGCCAATTTGGCAACCAACAGTCCTGTCATGTCGCATCTGCGTGGTGTTGTCATCTTTCTAGGAAAGAATGTAAAAACTGGCCATGAATAAGCTTTAATAATGTTAGAAGGGCACTTGGGGAAACTCAGGTAAAAGTACCATCAAGGAATCTACTAGATCAGAGTCAGGGTAGCAGCTGGGAAAAATGTGCTGTATAAAATTGTAAAACAGAGTGTCCAAAGACACGATAATTGCTTTGTATTCATTATCTACATCCTGGATAGAAATGTAGACTTTCTGGGAATTTTGAAAATGTAATGAAACCATGGAGTGGGGAGAGAAAGCCCTGGCAATTTTTGGTGGGAATGGGTGGGGGTGACTGGGGATGGGGAGGCGGATTTCAATATATGCATCATTTGTTGGCTTAGATTTCTTCACAGATCTTGTCATTGTATTAGTTTATTATGTACCACTTGAGATAGCTTCAATAATTATTATCATATTAAATCTAGAAGGATAATTTGAGGCAATAATATAAAAAGTGTTGCTTACTTTTAAATGTTTTAAAGATTAAAAAAATGGATCAGAAACTTCTGATGGTCCAAAAAAGTAGAATATTTTGGCTTTTGATAGCTTTCAGAAAATAGGCAACCATTTGAATGAAGAAAAAAAATCACCAATATTATAGGATGAGAGAAAGGCCAATTAAAATTCTTGGATTTAGAGTATTCATTTTCAGAAAAGAACCTCAGAAAAGTAAGAACCATGCCCACTCCCCAGCCCCCAATCCATAAACTGTGTTTGATATATTTTTCACCATATGGGGATTGGGTCTACTCAGTTCCCCCCTCCCCATACTTCCCAAATTGTTTATTGTATGGAAGTGCAGTGACATACATTTTCTAGGTAATGGTTCGTGTTTGCTTTTTATTTGACATTGATATATGTAAACATATTTTATATATTGCATTGGAGAATAATGAGAAACTGGTTAGAAGAGAAAGAAGTCTGAAGCTGTGATACCTTTTGGTATGATGGATATTCTTGTTAGCAAATCCATCTGCATTCCTGGGCCAAACCTTGAAGATAATCAGATTACTAAAATATTTGAGAAAGGTCTCTAACATCACAGTTTGTAACCCTCTTAAATGCTGGCTCTTTAAAAAAAAATTGTCGCAAAATACCTACTGCTCATTTTCCTCAATCTCCCCATTTATGTTTGCCTATTTTCTTTTCTCTGTAAGCTCTTTTAGTTATGGAATGATTATTTGAAATTTTACCTCCTATACCAAGACTTCGAGTTTTCAGCACAGTATCCTAGACACAAAATCATCTCTGGATAAATACCTGAAGTCATTAATGATGGTGATTGTGCAATAAACTCTCAGAAAGAAATTGAGTAGTTTCATGTCTCAATGATTTCTGATTTTTTTTTCATGTTCAGCTACAAATGTCAAAAACACAGAATAAAGATTAAGAATAAAGATTAAGCTGTCAGTTTTGTAGATGAGTAGACCTGGGTTCTCGTCTTTGCTATGCCTCTAGTCTAATTCAGTGCACAAGCTATTCCTAACTTCTTTGGCTTGTTACTTTATTAGTAAAATAAAAGGAATTCATTTGGTGGATCCCTGTGATCTCATTCTAAAATTGTATGATTTTATTTAAGACGAATTTCTCTCTCAAGAATCTTTGGCCTTTTTTGATATCAAACTTTCTTTTCCTTTGGGGTAGATTCTTTTTGCTTTGTGGCTAGACAAAAGCTACAAGAGGTGCAGTGTTTGGCCTGTTTTGTGAGACAGTAGGTCTGGCTATGGTGCCCAGGTGGGAGGCCCTCAGAAGTTGGGAGACAGCATGGGATCTACTGGGAATCTGTGGGTGGGTATGGAGGAAAAAGAAGGAGTTGGAAGCCACTGAGGATAAATTTTACTTGGTTCACAGTTTTGCCCAGGGCTCTGTATGAGTGTTTTTTCTATGAGAGAGAAATTTAAGGAAGTAGAATAATGGAACCATAGAAATATAGTAATGCTGTTTTTTTTTAAATCATACTCATAATAAAAACCTTTTTAGCCACCAGTGTTGTGCTGAACCACATGGAGCTAGAGGCAAAAGGAAAAATCAGTAATACTAATCCTATCTTTATTTAAAAATTTAAGGTATTGTTCATCATGGACATTTTTGCATTAAATTGCATTTTTTGAAAATATTGCATAAAAATATTATTTATCTTGAGTACTGAGATTTCTGGCACCCACTAAGTTTTGCACCCAAGGAGAGTACCTCACTATTTGCCACTCAGTAACACTTTGTGATTCCTATCTGCTGCCTAACTAGCAATATGAGAAGGTCTACTTTTGGTTGCACATTGAGAATGTACCCTCTGGTGGGGTTCTTGCTTTCTGAGAACTTAATATATCAATCAGTTGAAACCCCTCTTCTTGGGGCACATAATGGGCCAAAAAGATGTATAGAGTGCAGTTTTCACAAAAATGCCATCTGTGGTTCTTTTGGTTGCAACTGTGTGCAGTTCACATTCCTAGTAACGATTAAATTGTATATTTCGTGGAGTTATTCCTAAAATTTTAAGACAAAAGATTAATGCAGAAGAAATCTTTCTATTTGCAAAGCAAAACCACACCACTAAATGAGACCATCAATCTGCCAGAAGCAGGAAGAGAAGCCTGCAATTGCTCTGGGAAATGACATGGGGAAACTTGTTAAGGGAGGAAAGACTGGAAATTGTAACTGCAGGCTGGTGAGGTGGAAGGATCTGGGTGTTTAAGGGACCAGAGAACAACTCCCAGAATATATATATATATATGGTAACCTAATAATAGGCCTTGGACATGCTTCCTTCCATTCAACTAAAATAGTGCTTTCCTACAGCCTTAGCATGGAAAATGGAAATAATATGGGCTGATGAACCAAAGGGAGAAATATGTACTTAATTACACATTACTGTGTAATAGAAAAAAAAAAAAACCCACCAAGTGTTAAAATGAGGGCTATTTTACAGTCCATTTATAAAAGTCTGCAGGAGAGCATGACAAGATGAAAGGCTCTGTAGGCTGGCTCCTTGAGATCCAGGCTAGTTCCTTATTTCTTCCTTTTCTTTTTCTCTGTTCTGAGGCTTAAGAAAAAGTTGCTTGAAAAAAGGAAAAGATTTCTTGTAGGAATGTAAAATGGTACAGCTTCTGTGGAAAATAGTTTGGTAGTTCCTCTGAAAGTTAAACAGAATTATCATATGACCCAGCAATTCTAGTTCTAGTTATAAACCCAAAGGAACTGAAAACGGGTACTCAAAAAGATAGTTGCAAGCTAATGTTTACTGTAGTATTATTTACAATCTCCAAAGTGGAAACAACTCAAATATCCATCAATAGATGAAAGGATAAACAAAATGTGATATATTCATACAAAGAAACATTATTCAACTGTAAAAAAATATGAAATTCTAATACATGATACAACACGGATGAACCTTAAAAACATTATGCTAAATGAAATAAGCCAGACACAAAAGGACAAATATTGTATGTTCCACTTAGGTAAAATATCTGAGTAGGCAAATTCATAGACAGAAAGTAGATTAGAGGGTACCAGGACTGGGGTAAAGGGGAAATGGGAGACTGATTTCTTAATGGGTATAGATTTTTTTTGGGTGATGAGAAAATTTTGGGGGCACCTGGGTGGCTCAGTCAGTTGAGCATCTGACTCTTGGTTTCAGCTCAGGTCATGATCTCACAGTTGTGAGATCAAGCCCCAGGGAGGGCTCCGTGCTCAGCATGGAGTCTGCTTGGGATTCTCTCTCTCCCTTTCCCTTTGCCCCTCCCTGGGCTCGCATTCTCTCTCTCTCTCAAATAAATAAATAAACCTTAAAAAAAAAAAAAAAGAAAAAGCTTTGGCAATAGATATGGTGATGATTGTAAAACATTGTGTATTATAATTAATGCCACTGAATTATACACTTAAAAATGATTAAAGTGACAAATTTTGTGTTGTATATATTATTACAATAAAAAGAAAAAAATAAAAGGTAAAACAAGAAATCATGGATTTGTGTGAAAAATAAATGTAATATTTCTGCATATCAGTCAAAGCCAATTCCTATATTTGGAAGCATTTTTAATTGGATTTGACCAACTCAACCTAGTGTTGGAAGGCAGAAGACCAATTTTCCCCAGAAAAAATTTTCAGGAATAAAGGAGGTTCTACCGCAATAAAGGTTATTTGATCCATTAAACAGGTACTTACTATGAATTAAAGCACACACTTTACCCATTTTGGTTTCACAGAGCTCTCTCCTCAATTAGGGCTAAATTATACCCTGACTGTAGCAACCACTAGACCTCCTGTTCTTCTTACAGCTAATCAATAGCATCATCTCCGAGGAAGGGGGGCAGAAGCCCTGATATCCCTCCCACAATTGCCCTGATATTCTGGGGAAATTTTTATTCATGGCGGTAGTGAACCAAGGGCTGGGGGTAGGGAAATATGGTGCTTCATAAGCTCTTGCAAATTAAAAATAGCTGGTATCTTTTTGGCACAATTTTGAAACATTTGTGATTCTGAATGTCTGAATACATCAGAATGTGGATTTAAAGCATTTATGCTATAGATTTTCTGTGATTAAGCTTAAAAAACAGTGTGGCAGGTTATACTTAAAAAAAATCTAACTTGAATTTGATATGCTTTAAATGTAGTAAGAATATTTGAGAGCTAGATAAGAAATCCTGTAAATACAGGTTCTCCATATTAACCATTTGTTGGCCTTCTGGGATTATTATAGATATTTGAAAGTACTAACGTTTCATTAGGAATATCTATTTCTCTGTTCCAGAGTAGACTTTCTAGCTAGCAGCCTGTCCAGGTTTCACTCCATTCTCAGCTGCTAGAAGCTGAGGCACAATTTGTCATGTTTGCCTGCCTACCTAATTCACATTTGGAGACTGAAGGAAGAAATGTGTCTTTTCTCTGCTGTTGGGAAAATTTTATTCCCTTTGAACCACACTTTTATAATTTTCTCTTCAAAATTTTCCTTGTTATTTTTAGCTCTTGTTATTTTTAGCTTTTTGCCAAGTCCCTGTGTGTTTCTCTTCTTCTTCTTTTTTTCTTTGACTGCTTAATGCTCTTTAAGCTCAGAAAGGGTAAAGGGGATTTTATTCCTCAGTGAATCATTTATAAACATGCTACAAGCGTGGAGTCTCCACCTCAAGTGTAAGAACATGCAAGGTGTTATGTAGGTGAACATGTAAGTACCTGTATATGTGTGTATGGACAAGCATCTCTTCACTTCCTACGTGGAAAAGGAGCCAGAAAAAATAGAACTGGGGTGTTCTGTTTAAGGTAGGTGCCACTTATAACTGAGAGAGACTGTATGTACAGTGCTGACATCCATACTTACGTATAAACAATGACCTAATAATGGACCTTTTATAATGACACTTAATTTGGGGAACATTTGTAAGTGTCATAAACACATGTATTAATCTCTATAGAGTTGTCATTTTCAAAAATTCCAAGTGTTTTCTTGTGTTGAATGCCTTAGAACTAACTGTTGCTTCTGATGTGACGTTTGGCTGGGTCTGGAACGGAGGAAGTGCCTCCAAATCTAACATGTTCTTCGTGACCAAGTTTCATTGGAGGAGTCTTTAGAAACGGCTTTGTGCGCACATTTGTATCAATAGCTTATTCAACCACTAGAGCTGTGCCTCAAGGACATGGTTGCTGATGCTGAAAGCCCAATACTGCACTCTAACCTGCACTTTCTGGCTCAAACAGCTGTTGCTGAATGAATGAATGAGTGAATGAGAATATAATATTTAAAATGGTCTGTATGTTTTCATTGGAAGGAGAGTGTAAGATGAAGAAGTCCGCGTTAATCCATCACTGAAATGAGGTTGTTGGCATGAGGATGAGATAGCTGAAATATAAATAGGCGAAAGCTGAATGATAGACAAGCAAGTTCTTGCATGCTAAATAATGTTCTAGATTGCTAAGAGTCATGCGAGAGGGGCTCAGTAACGCTGTTGTCCCTGGAACCTGTGGATTTTTGGCGTTGTTGTCTACTCCGCGCCTAGGCACGTGCCTTTAGCCCTCCTTCTCTTGTCGGCCCCCCACCTGCTCTGGCTGGCTGGTGCCTATACTCTCGTCGATTTTGTCTGCCTACCGTCCATTCCTACTTCTTCTAAGAGCAGCTTAGTTTTTCTTTTGGGGAATGACCCCTTCCCTGTTGAATGCAGTTTCAGTGAGAACGTCAGGCAAGGTACCCATTTCAACTCCTGACTGAGGGGTGAGCAAGAACTCAAGATCGGGTCCTTTCTCCTTGACTTGAGTTTTGTCCTGAGTGGCACAGGGCCAAGTGAATAGGACTAGAACACATTCTTCATCATAAGGGTGTGATTGTGGTGGTCGAGAAGGAACTGTCTGTTTAACCAAATTCCTAGAGCAGCCGGGATTCTAGCTTTTTCTCAAAAAATCTTTTTTTGCCCCCTGCTTTTTCTTCAAATCTATGAGCAACCTCTTATTATGGTAAAACATTCTTTTCCCCTTAAGCTAGCTAGAATCAGTTTCTGTTGTTTGCAGCCGACAAAATCTAAGTGATACCGGCTCTTTTTTCCCTGAGTCCTGTACCCAGCATGGGCAGTTCTTCCTCTGCCCAGCCTCAGCCTTGGGCAGGGGGAAAGGGGAGGAAGCCTGCCAGAGCTTCCTTGGTGGTGTCACTATTTTCTGTTCTGCTCAAAGATGAAGCTTAGTCTTCTTGTTTTTCTGACTCTTCAAGGTTCCAGAAGATAGATGAAATCCTATACTCAGAGCATTTTCCCGCTCTCGTGTTTTCTTAGTCTAAGGCATCAGGATGCTCAGTGCCCAACCCAATCTCAGTCTCTCCGTAGCAATTTGAGTGTATATGTGCAGCAGTGACCTGCCCTGGTTCTTTTAAGAGAGGAAGGGTTGGATCACACAGAGAGAGGCACCACCACCCGCTGTGCGCACACATATCCTTCTCCCCATTTCTCCTCTTTGCCACTCCACCCTAGGAGGGGAAGACTTGAGTCCATTTGTCATATAAAAGACAGACATTAAAGAATACAGAAATACCAGCAATTACGGTGTTGAATACACACATATTATTTATTCTGGGAATGCTCACGCTTCCAGCATGTGAACTCCTCAGAACTACATATGTGTTTTTGTTCAATGTAATTTCAACAATTGTGTAATATTATAAACATCAATTAAATATCTGTGCTTTCATGAAAGAAAAGTCCTGCTTCTACGCAAATATTAACAAAGTAGTTAAGAAAACACAAGGAAGTAACAAAGAAAATATGACTTGTGGGAAGATGGTTTCTGAAATTATATATTTTTTCTGTAAAGCATTAGTTGTTTTAAAAGCATTAATGCTGATCTTTCTTTTAGAGTGTGGGTGTATAATTTAAGGTAAAACACCTTCATTGTACAATGCACACTGTACTTTGCCAAGTACTTATTTTATAATAACTTTTTTCTCTTGAAATATTTCCTCAAATAATTTTTAGTAATTGTTCATGGGGTGGGGGGGCTGCTATTTCTAGGAAGATTCTTATTTGAGGACTGAGAGAAATCTTGACGGTATTTTCCAAGGCAGAACAGAATACACATTATTGAAGAATACCTCCTTAAAAGGAAATTCTACAACTTCTCCTATGGACCCTTTCTAAAGTTTATCAGCTGATCTCTGTCAGAAAATTGTTTTTAATCGTGACCTAAATATCTCATGTTGTATTCTAAATCCTTATTTTCTCTTTTCCTAAGATGAAGAACAGCCAGGAACAACATTCTGAGTAAGGATGAAGGCGTAAATGTGAAATGGCGAGCTAAAATTCTCTGATAATATGAATTTTAAAATAATTTTTCTCATTGGCATACTTGCTGATTTTGATGAATCTCCTTGCCCATTTTATACCTTTACATTTCCTTTAGGTAGTGGAGACAGAAGTGGACACACTATGGAACAGAAGTGGAGAATAACTGGACTAACTCTCAGAGCAGGGCTCCTATTTCTGTATCCCATTATTAGAATTGATTTTTAGATCTCAGTGACATATTGATGTTTATAAGTCAGTTTGATGCCAAGCCGACCTCTAAATTGATTTCTACTCTCAACTGATCAGTCCCGGCATGTGAGACCATGTGGTTGGTCGCCCACACGATTGGTCAGTGGTGTGGATTTTTCTCATCAGACACCATGAAGACACAGCTGTGGAGAAGCCAGTCCCTCCCTTGCTATCTTGTGTCTCTCATCAAATTAATTGCTTGATGGAAAATCACCACTTCCCTTGCCAAAGTTGTTTTTCATGTGAAGGACTATGAACTGTGCTTCCTAGTTAGAGCTTCAGTTATTTTTCATATTTTATATATAGAATATTAATTTCTCATCCTGAGATGTACTTTTTTGGTATCCTCTCTTAAAACGTTAAATTGGTCTTGACCACTTTCTTAATTTAATAAATACATCTCCATATGAAAGAACTCTTCTCATTCCCTATTAGATAGATGTTAACTACACATGTAAGGCCTCTATGGTCTTTATTTTACCACTGAAGCCAAGAGACATGTGAACTCAGGATTGCCTCTAATTTTGCTCCCAAAGGTTGACAATGGTCTTTAAGGAAGAAAAATTATCCATCTTCTTGTGTCCTGTGTAATTTTATTCTGTTGACTAGAGTCTAGCTCTAGACTATGCTATTCCCACTTTCTATATAAATTTTCTCTCTCCCCCCCCTTTTTGATGAGAATTCCATATGGCACCAGATAAGAATTCTTGCTAAAGTTGGGACATTGCATTTATCACTTCCTCTTGACCCACCAGATCTATTATTCTGCCTTGTTAGAAAATTAGGTGAGTCTGATGAGACCTGTTCCTTATAGATCATATATTCTGATGCCTTCAAGGTGTTCGTGAATTTATTGTGTAATGATTTCTTCTAGCAATTTTTTAGCATGGTTCATGGATTTGAAATATCCAGAAGTATTTCCTTTTTCAAATATAACTACTCTGTTTACCCTCTCCCTGCTTGTTTAAAAAAAAATGGAAATAATGCAAATATACAAAAAAAACCCCACACAGACTAATATGACAAAAATATTATTCTAGTTTAATCACACAACACTTTTTAAAGTCTATTCTTCTAGTGGTAGGCATATGGGTTATTTTCACTATTTTGCTGTCATAGGTAGCAGTACCAAGAATATTGCATGCAAGTATCTTCAGCTATCTTGTAAGAGTTTCTTTAGGATATAAACCTAGGAGTGGAACTGCAGAAACAGAAACATAAGCTTACCTTCAATCCTTTTAGATATGGTCAAATTTTTCTCAAAGGGCATACTAATTTGTAACTACCTCCTTCGGTAGTTTATGAGAGTTCATTGCTCCATATTCTTGCCAACACCTGGTACTTTAAATTTACTGTTAACCTGATGGGTATGAAAGAGTCCCACACTGTGGTTTTTTATTTATTTTATTTTATTTATTTATTTTAAAAAATATTTATCTATTTGAGAAAGGGAGGGAAGGGGCCAAGGGAGAGGGAAAGAGAAACCCAAGCAGACTCCACGTTGAGCGTGGAGCTCCATGACCCTGAGATCACGACCTGAGCCGAAACCAAGAATCAGAGGCTCAACTGACTGCACCATCCAGGAACCCCCCACACTGTGGTTTTAATTTGCATTTTCCAGATTACTGGTTAGGATGAACATCTTTTCATTTCTTCCTTAGTCATTCATATTTCTTCCTCTTTGAAAAGCTTGCCTCTTTATATCCTTTGGCTATTTTTCTATTGAGCTTTTTTTTTTTCCTTCTTAGTTTTCAGAGTTCTTGGTAAATTCTGGATACCATCCATTGGTAGTTATTTTTGTTGTAAGTATCTTCTCCTGGTCTGTAGTTTGTCTTTTCTTTTTAAGTTGTCTTTTGCTGTGTGCAAGTTTTATTTTTAAAATGTAGTTAGTAGGGGCGCCTGGGTGGCTCAGTCGTTAAGCATCTGCCTTCGGCTCAGGTCATGATCCAAGGTCCTGGGATCAAGCCCTGCATTGGCCTCCCTGCTCAGCGGGAAGCCTGCTTCTCCCACTCCCCTTGCTTGTGTTCCCTCTCTTGCTGTGTCTCTCTCTGTCAAATAAATAAATAAAATCTTTAAAAAAAAATGTAGTTAGTGGGGCACCTGGGTGGCTCAGTTGGTTAAGCAACTGCCTTCGGCTCAGGTCATGATCCCAGAGTCCTGGGATCGAGCCCCGCATCAGGCTCCCGGCTCAGCGGGGAGTCTGCTTCTCCTTCTGACCCTCTCCCCTCTCATGCTGTTTTTCTCTCTCTCTCTCTCTCAAATAAATAAATAAATAAAATCTTTTAAAAAAAAGGAAATATTAAAAAAAAATGTAGTTAGTAGTATAAGTTCTTTCTTTGTTTTTACTTTGGCATCTTGTTTCAGAAATTATTTTCTACCCTGCAGACATAAAGATTATTGCCCCTTCTTAAAAATGTTTTACATTTTTGTTTTTCAATTGTTTTGATCTTTTAAACTACAAACAACCTTTGTAAATGGTAGCCCAATTTATTTATTTTCTATTGGGTTAATTTGCCAAGAACCCATTGTCTTAACTATTACAGTTTTGCAATGAGTGTTGATTACTTATGACTCTGTCAAGTTACCCCAGCTTGTTCTTTGTTTCCAAAATTGCCTCAGACTTATTGTTCCATTGCTTTTCCAAATTTTAGGATCAGTTTTTCAGGTTCTACAGAAATATCTGTTGGTGTTTCTATTGGAATTACATTAATTTATTTATGAGTTTGAGCAAGATGAAATCTTTATAGTTTGATTCTTTCTATCCGTGAACATCACATATTTCTTCATTTTTGCCAACCTTTTCTACTTTCCAATAAGGTTTTGGAAATTTTCTCCATATAAATGCTACCCAATTAAAAACATTTATTCCTATTTATTTTGCAGTTTTTGTTTGTTGTTGTAGATGGGGTCTTTTAAAAATTACTTTCTAATTGTTTCTAATTTGTTTGTTGTAGATGGGGTCTTTTAAAAATTACTTTCTATGTGGGGATGCTATAGATTATATATAGTTCTTTTCACCTCACAATTCTGCTGAACTCTCTTATTATAATTTGTCTGTAGATTCTTTTGGAGTTTTCTAGGCTGAAAATCCTATTATCTGTAAAGTAGTGACGCCTAGGCTTACTTCTTTCCAAATCCTTAAATCTTTCTTTTTTTTCTTTAAAGATTTTATTTAATTGACAAAGAGAGACACAGCGAGAGAGGGAACACAAGCAGGGGGAGCGGGAGAAGGAGAAGCAGGCTTCCCGCTGAGCAGGGAGCCTGATGCGGGGTTCGATCCCAGGACCCTGGTATCATGACCTGAGCTGAAGGCAGACACTTAACGACTGAGACACCCAGGCGCCCCCTTTGTTTTATTTTCTTTTACTGATTGGTTAAGACTTCCAGAACATGGCTAAGTAGAACCAGTTTGATAGAAACATCACTGTCCCATATTTGACTTTAAAGGGAAAACTTCAGCTTCCCATTAGTGAGTGTAATGGTCGGTCCAGGTTTTTGGTATGTATCCTTTTTGGGTTAGCAAAGTTTTTTTTTTTTTTTTTTAATAGCACTATTTTGCTGAGGCTGGTTTTTTATTTTTTAATTTTTTTTATCATGGATAGGATGAATGTTATCTACTGCTTCATCCTTCTCTACCTACTGAGATGATCACATACCTTCTCTTTAAAAAAAATTTTTTTTTTAGATTTTATTTATTTACTTATTTTAAAAAGATTTTATTTATTTATTTGACAGAGAGAGACACAGCAAGAGAGGGAACAAAAGCAGGGGGAGCGGGAGAGGGAGAAGCAGGCCTCCTGCTGAGCAGGGAGCCCGATGCGGGGCTCGATCCCAGGACCCTGTGATCATGACCTGAGCTGAAGGCAGACGCTTAACAACTGAGCCACCCAGGCACCCCTAAAAATTTTTTTTGTATTTGTTTATTTACCCTTTTTAAGTAGGCTCCATGCCCAACGTAGGGTTCAAACTCATGACCCCGAGATCAAGAGTTGCATGCTCTACTGACTGAGCCAGCCAGGCGCCCCCCATATAACTTCTCTTTTAATCTAATAAAGTAGTCAATTACATAAATGCATTTTTATCACATTTAATCATCCTTGCATGACAATTATGTTTTTGGTTTTTTTAAAATACACTGAAAAAAATACACTGCTAGATTTGGATTGATATTTTGTTTAGGATTTTGTGTCCATGCTTATAAGTGAAATTAATCTATAATTTTAGTTTTTTAAAATATCTTGATTTTTGTATCAAAGTTACTGTTAGCTTCATTAAATGACTTAAGTACCAGCACTACCACTCCCCTCTTCTATTAGTAAAACAATTTATATAGAATTAGAATATCTGTTCTATGAATGTTTGGTGTAACTTACCTCTCCCTTGTAAAGGCATCTGAGCACAGAGTTGTATTTTTTTGTGATTGAACATAATCTTTTAATAACTATTGTTATATTTACTAATGTCCTTTCATTTAAATTTTTATGTGTTACAGAGACTTATTTGTGTGATTATGAAAATGTACCAATCTCTTCATGACACAACTCTAACATATAAAAAAATGTAATGCCGTACATATTATTTATGACAATTATCTAACCAGGGGCATAATTTTAAATTCTATGCTCTTATGTAAATATTGAACCCCTTAAGTTTTGGAATATTTTATTATCGAAACATGTCAGATTTAGCATGTTGGTGGCATGATAACAACAACTAATATTTATTGTCACCTATTCTGTGTCAGGAAGTTGACTTATGTTTTTATATTCAATGCCTATAGTAATCCCATGAGAGTTGGCTAATCCCATTACACCTGAGTAAAGCCTAGGGGCTAGATAACGTGTATAAAATCTCTTGAGTAGTGAGTGGCAGATTTGAGATTTAAATTACATGTGTCTGAGGGAAAGAAAGGTGGTGTTTTTTTTTTTATTTTTACATCTTACTGGGAAATGTGTAATAAGGACTGAGAATCAGTTTTGACAACAAGTAGTAAATTTTATTGATGTTATTTTTTGAAATTGAGATTCATGATACAAGCTCCTAAGAAAATTGACTATGGTAAATAGAAATACTGCTAGAACTTTCATGTACTGTCTAATAGCCTATACACTGCACAACTCCAGAGGGCACCATCGATATGGGCTTCAGACTGAATGATGCTTCTCTTGATTTATGTAGTACAATGGTGTTTAATGCTGCAAACAGGTACCTGCATTATAAGATTCTGAGGAAAGAGAGAAGTCATTCCAGTGAAGCTACACTTTCTTTAAAATTAGTAAAAGATTTACTGTATCATTGGGCCAAGTTTTGGGATTCCTGTTAGTATATATAATGGGGCTTGTTAAGATTGTATTTTACAAAACTTGTACTTGATATTTGCTGTTCTCAGTTTACTTCATAAAAAAGGAGAAACATGTTTCAGATGAGGGCAGCTAATTAACTTCCAAATTTTTCTTTGGACATCAGCTGTAATATTAAAGAAGTTTAAAAAAGAAACTTATAAGGTTTGATGATTTGCTCATGAAATTATTCTTGCAGTGCAATGGAAAAAGGAAGCAAGTATGTTTTCTTAAAGAAGTCCAGAATTGTTTCCCATTTAATTACTTTCCTTTAATGAAATGCAACATGGAGCTTTTAGTAAAAGAATAAGTGATAAATACAGCAAATGTGACAATTTATTTAGCCATGATTCTAGATTTGGAAATAATTGGTATACTAATAAAACAGAATTTCATAATATGAACATATTTTATAGGCACTAGAAGTAATGTAAGTTTTGGTGAGGTTTTTTTTTTTTTTTTTTGAGACTTTATTTCTGGTCAGTATTGTGCCTATTATATTTTATGTTTTGAATGCAAAACTTTTGTAGTATTTCTGATTTCCCCTGACCCATCCATTCTTTTGTGCTTGTTTCTCCATTTTCCACTAGACTTTGACTCCTTTACTGAAGATATATTTTTTCCTTCCAACTCCTTTTTTTTACAGCAGTATCCATTCTCCCTGCTGGCTGTCAGTTCTTTTTCTTCTCTCAAAGTCATTTCAGTCATTGTTCTTTATGCCTCTCAGAGGAATAAAAAAGGGCTGGTCTCTGAATTTTTATTTCTCTTTGAAGCAAGGAGAATGCAGAGTGTGCTAAAAATCACTTTAATTTAATAGGCTCCCAAAAAGTGAATTCAGTTTTTTCTCTGTTGCCATTAAAAAAATTTATTTACCCTGTCATTTAAACCTTATGATAGATGACAAAAACTTTTAACATTTAAAATGACACAAACAGTTGGCACTTTTTTATTTTGGACTTACCTTAAGGCAATGTGTAAAGACAGTGTTTCTCTGACTGGGGTAAAATCTTTGACTTCTCAAAACAAATGTGTTAATGCAATGTTTCTGAGTGAAAAAAAAGTTAAGCATATTAATGTTTTCCCCCTTTAAGTTTTTTAAAACTCTGCTTATATTCCCTGAGAAAATCTTGGTCTTTCTTACATATTACACACATATGGCCATATGCATGCAGTCCCCAACTTGAGCCTTTCAGAAGTTAAAATGTTGGCTCATTGACTAGGATCTAGAATGCATTTCCTCATAATAGCAATAAAGTGGGTGGTGGTTATGTTCCATTAAAGCCTATTTCAGTCCTAATGTCAGTGTTAGAGCATCGTGTCTAACAGCCATCGATAATGTTGCCTATAGGAGCACTACCTTTTGAGATCTGGTAGTTATGATGGTTATGAGGTAGGGTGGGCAAGGCCTATAAGTGACATCTCCCTACTGAATGACCGTGGACTCCACTGTGAAGGGAGAGTGGTGAAGACCACCTAGAGTCAGAATCTGAATTAGTCATAACTAACTACAGATAACCTCGAGGTGATTTTACTTGTTATGTATATGGAGTGCATAACATCACATATCTTGGGGAAATAGGATAATCTTTGGAAAAAACCAAAGCCACATGGGAACCTCCAGTTGTGAGAATTAGAAGAGTATAATATAGGTCAAGGATTCTTAGATATACAGTAAATATGTAATTTCCTTAACATAATTTAACAACAATGTAGTTAGGGTTTCCTGAGTAACATGTTTCTATTTTCTTTTTTTTTTTAAAGATTTTATTTATTTATTTGAGACAGAGAGAATGAGAGACAGAGAGCATGAGAGGGAGGAGGGTCAGAGGGAGAAGCAGACTCCCCGCCGAGCAGGGAGCCCGATGCGGGACTCGATCCCGGGACTCCAGGATCATGACCTGAGCCGAAGGCAGTCGCTTAACCAACTGAGCCACCCAGGCGCCCACATGTTTCTATTTTCAACATTGACTATAAAAGCCCCTTTAATTTCTCTTTATAGCCAAATCTATTATAACACTGCACTAAAGAACACAAACTTTTACTGCCCTATTCGTAAAGAAGGCCGAGAGGCTAAAGATGAACGAAACATTAGTCTTCTCCTTTCTTCAGCCTGCCTTTTCTCTAGGTCTAACTACCCACTTTTCCTTGTGGACTCTAAAACGTATTTTTATATAGATTTTGGACCATAAATTTTAACCTCTAGAATTTCTTCTCTCCATTGTTCTTTCTCCCCCTTCTCTCTCCTCTCTTGGCATTTGTGCTATAATTAGTTTATCTCATTTATTTCTCAAATTTGGTAATTCAGGTATTGTACCTGTATCCAATTTCATTAGATTTCTCCATTTTTATTTTATATACTGGAATTAGGGATTTGTGAACTTAACATACAACTATGTATGAAACTCGATGCAAATTTTATTTCTTTTTTTTCTGGGAATCTAAGATCAATGGTACCTGAATTTTTCAAAATAGTTTTAATAATAGTACCTGGTATTCTTCCCTTTGTGGAGTTGGCTTTGGTCTACATGGAGAGTTTAACCTTGATTCTCAGTCTACATTCTGTATTTCTGGATTCAATCTGCCCTTCACAGAGAGTCTACATGCTACTTAAAATGAAATCCCCCAAAACAGTAACAAAAACAAATGTTATTACTATTACTTTACTAATCTTCTATGAGAGAAATATCAATAGATACCCTCAATAGATAAATTACCGTCAGAGGATTATTCAAGGCAATTAAGAATGCCAGGGAAGCAGTAGACAGTTTAATCTTTTTGTTTTTGCATACTGATTTGATTGAAAAGATTTGAAAATCAATTTATTTCAGGTAATTTGAGATGAGGTTAGGACACAAATAATATATGAGAATCAAAAGTTTGGTTGGGTGCACCTGCCTTACCTTGCAGTGAGGAGATGACACAGAAAAGAGCCTTCTCACAGGGTGTCATCTCTGATGGCACTGTGTGTCTGTGGGCTCATCTTTCTTCTAGGTTTACCTCAGTCTGGCTACTGAGGCCAGAGCCCACAGCAGAGTATAGGTGCCCTCCAGACCAGGGAACACGAGTTCAGCACAGTCTCCTTTTGTCTCCTAAAGATAGAGATCTACTTTTAAAGGGAATTATTCCCCAAAAGAAATTTGTTTTACCTTGGTCCCTTAAAAAAAAAAAGAAAAAGAAAAAGAATGGAAAGGAAACCAGAACTAGGTGTCAGCTCAGAATCCCAGGCAGTTCCAAGGATTTGGACAATAGGAATCAAAGACTCATTATTAGTGAGATTCAGTTATTTTTCATATGTCTGCTCAATTCTGCTCACTCTCTTGGCTACATTATTCACCCTCTATTCTCTGTATATTTTTTCTCTACCTTTTGCTTACTCATGATTTTGGTTTACTCATAAATTGGGCTGTCAGTTCCCTACACCCTATATTTTTCCATGAGTCTTCACTGGCTTTCTCTGATGCTATAATATATATATTTTTAGAAGCTTAAATTCCCTAAGATAGAGGCTGATTTTTTCATGTGAAAACACATTATAGATTGCAGGCTAGACTGTGGATTGGCTTCTTATGGATCAAATAAATGATCACTTTGGTTCAATGAGCAGGTGTTGCCCTAAATTTGAAACATAGCTGCCTTAGGAAGAAGTCAAGCTTTCACTACTTGCAGATGACATGAGTCTCTATGTAGAAAATATGAAGACTCCACCAAAAAATTGCTACAACTCATACATGAATCCAGCAAAGTTGCAGAATATAAAATCAATGTGGAGACATCTGTTACATTTCTATACACCAATAATGAAGCAGCAGAAAAAGAAATCAAGGAATCAATCCCATTTGCAATTGCATAAAAAAAACCCCCAGTAAGATACCTAGGAATAAATCTAACTAAAGAAGTAAAAGATCTGAACTCTGAAAACTATAGAACACTTATGAAAGAAATTGAAGAGGACACAAAGAAATGGAAAAACATTCCATGCTCATGGACTGGAAGAACAAACATCGTCAAAATGCTTAAACTGCCCAAAGCAATCTACACATTTAATGCAATCTTTATCAAAATCCCACCAGTGTTTTTCACGGAGGTAGAACAAACAATCCTAAAATTTGTATGGACCCACAAAAGACCCTGAATAGCCAAAGCAATTCTGAAAAAGGAAAACAAAACTGGAGGTGTCACAATTCCGGATTTCAAGTTATATTACAAAGCTATGGCCATCAAGAGAGTATGGTACTGGCACAACAAGAGACCCATAGATCAATGGAACAGAATAGAGAACCCAGAAATGGACCCCACAACTCTATGGTCAACTCATCTTTGACAAAGCAGGAAAAAATATCCAACGGAAAAAAGATAGGCTCTTCAACAAATGGTGTTGAGAAAACTGGACAGCAACAAGCAGAAGAATGAAACTGGACCACTTTCTTATGCCATATACAGAAATGAATTCAAAATGGATGAAAGATCTAAATGTGAGACAAGAATCCATCAAAATCCTAGAGGAGAGCACAAGCAGCAACCTCTTTGACCTCAGCCGTAGCAAATTCTTACTAGACACGTCGCTGGAGGCAAGGGAAACAAAAGCAAAAATGAACTATTGGACTTCATTAAGATAAAAAGCTTTTACACAGCAAAGGAAATAATCAACAAAACTAAAAGGCAGCCTATCGAATGGGAGAAGATATTTGAAATGACATATCTGATAAAAGGTTGGTATCCAAAATCTATTTAAAAACTTGCCAAACTCAACACCCCAGTGAAGAAATGGGCAGAAGACATGAATAGACAATTTTCCAAAGAAGACATCCAGATGGCTAACAGACACATGAAAAGAAGCTCAACATCATTCATCATCAGGGAAATATAAATCAAAATCATGATGAGATACCACCTCACACCTGTCAGAACAGCTAAAATTAACAACACAAGAAACAACAGGTGTTGGTGAGGATGTGGAGAAAGGGAAACCCTCTTGCACTGTTGGTGGGAATGCAAACTGGTGCAGTCACTCTGGGGAAAAGTTTGGAGGCTCCTCAAAAAGTTAAAAATAGAACTTCCTTATGGTCTAGCAATTGCACCACTAGGTATTTAACCAAAGGATACAACAATACAGATTCAAAAGGGTATATGTACCCTGATATATATAGCAGCATTATCAACAACAGCCAAATTATGGAGAGAGCCCAATTGTCCACTGACTAATGAATAGATAAAGAAGATGTTATATATATATGAATGAATATTACTCATCCATCAAGAAGAATGACACCTTGCCATTTGCAACAATGCAGATGAAGCTAGAGTGTTTTATGCTAAGTGAAATAAGTCAGTCAGAGAAAGACAAATACCATATGATCTCACTCATATGTGGAATTTAAGAAAGAAAACAGATGAACATATGGGAGGGGAGGGAAAGAAAAACAGGAGAGGGAAACAAGCCATTGGTGACTCTTACTGATGGAGAACAAACTGAGGGTTGATGGAGGGAGGTGGTGGGGAATGGGCTAGATGGGTGATGGGTATTAAGGAGGGCACTTGTTGCTATGAGCACTGGGTGTTGTATATGAGTGATGAATCATTGAATTCTACTCTAGAAACCAATCCTGCACTAAATGTTAACTAACAAAATTTAAGTTAAAAAAAAAAAGAAACATAGCCGCCTTAGGCTGCCACTGTGCAGAGGCTGTGGGAATGGGCACTTTCCATTTGAAGGGGCTGCTGGCATGGCAGGTAGCATGATTAACAAATTGAGTTACTATAGAATCTCTAATCCCTCCTTTATGTATAATCTAATAATTACTGCTTTCATAACCATGACCTAGAAGCACAAGATCTGAAGCTCAACATCCAGAAAAAAAAATTAAATTATGTTCAGAAGAATTTTGGTATTAAGTGTATTTTATTGTATTCTAATAGTTTAAAAGTTGGTAATTTCTCTACATCATTATGTGATAAGTCTTAATTACCCCAAACTATTTCTATTAACTAGGACACACCAATTCCCAACAAAAAGTGATTATTGCTGTACTGAGAAATCTTGGAGGTTTGGAGACAAGTTCCCTCCCTCCCCGCTTTGCTCCTTCAGCTGTGAAATAATGGATGGCAAAAGCTGCTACATATTGTCTTATGGATCTTTACTGTGCATGTGGTTTTCCCCCCCTCTTTGAATTGCTGGTAAGAGCCAGTAACAATTTCTGTTGATCTGCAAATATCAAATTGTGTCCATCATTATATATTAGGAGGTAAAAGCTTTCCAGCAAAATGTTGATCTATTAAGCAATGAGGAACTTCCCTTTAGAAATAAAATCATACAAGTAGGAAGAATACCTTGATTGGGTCATGATTCATTAATGTGCAAATAATTTGATCATAATGCAATTAAAGTCTAGAAGTAAATACTTTCCAATTCTTACTACTGTAAGACACACTTACCTTCTTCACTTTAACTAGTATTTACTGACTACTGTCCCCTGTAACATCACCATAAGTCTAAATTGCACAGTGACTGGTTGCTGAAAAAGCAATGGAAACTATAGGACTTAGGACTGCATTGTAGAATTCAGGTCATAATACAAAAACCTTTTTTGAGTGATTTTAGGTACTTTGAGTTGGTCAAAATGAATTACTTAAGTCTGTTTGGGAAATATAGCTACTCTTTCTGATCTTTGTTTTCATAGTTTGGAAGATAAACTATATGACAGAGATGTTCTTAAACACCAACAAATTATATCCAGTTGGAGAATTGGACTGGTGGGCTAGAGAGTGGTTAGAAGGGTATCACTATTAATCACCTACTGTGTACCATGCAGTGTGCTATATATGTGAAACATTTAGTATGCTCATTTTCAATGAGAAAGTTGTCTTAAATACTGCCTAATGTCACACAATTCCTAAATGAAAGACCTAGAATTCAAAGCCAGGTGTGATTTTTTTATTCATGTCCGAAGTTCATAATCTTTTGATGACATGATGCTGCTTTACTTTGACTCCTCTGTGATATTTTTCCCGTCCTCTGTGTTTCTCAATTAATGATGATTTCTTCAGCTTTTAAATGATAGTTTCAGTATTCCAGCAGGTGCAGTCAGTGTGGGCTGGTGAGGAAGGATGAGATGGAAAAGTAACTTAGCTATAGCCTTTTGGGCTGTTAAAGGACTCTCAAAGGTCTTGGCTTTGAATGTAAGAAAAGGAGTGTGAGTATTTGCTATTTTAGGCCTTCCTGCCATGATTGGTGACTGTAGAAAAGGAAATAAATTAGAACAGCTGAGTAAAGCTGTGACCTTGAAATGAAGGAATTTTGCCAGTGGGATACCCAGATCAGTTTCTATATTATCTTCTAATCCTATTTACAGTCTAGATTTTATGGCATACACTATGCAAGAAACTACAGCATAAATAAGGAAATTAAAAATCAGTAAGCTTGGGTGCCTGGGTGGCTCAGTCGTTAAGCATCTGCCTTCGGCTCAGGTCATGATCCCAGGGTCCTGGGATCGAGTCCCACATCGGGCTCCCTGCTCGGCAAGAAGCCTGCTTCTCCCTCTCCCATTCCCCCTGCTTGTGTTACTGCTCTCGCTATCTCTCTCTCTGTCAAATAAATAAAAATCTTTAAAAAAAAAAATAAATAAAAATAAAAATCAGTAAGCTTTAGGAAAATGAAGCAAACCAACACAATAATCCATTGGTTTGGGGGCAAAGACTCTTTAATTTTTTTTCATGAAACTTAGGTTAATTAGAATGAACCCCATAAGGCTAAATGCATTGACCACTATACAAGTTCAATTTTATTCTACTTTAATTATAGTTATAATTAAAATTATAAATACTTCTTATAAAAGTATAAATAAAGTTATAAATAATTAAGATTATAAATAAAATTATTCTTAGTTTTACCTTTTAGTTTTATTAATCTTATATTTTATAATAAATTTCCAGTTTCATTCAATAAAGATATCTAATCTACATTTTCTAGTGTTAAGCTTAATCATAAAATTTCAGAACAGTAAGGG
Source organism: Neomonachus schauinslandi (assembly GCF_002201575.2). Lineage (NCBI taxonomy): Eukaryota > Metazoa > Chordata > Mammalia > Carnivora > Phocidae > Neomonachus > Neomonachus schauinslandi. Next base: position 77,099,997 of record NC_058404.1, read on the forward strand.
ACATTAGGAAATCATGTAGTCTTTAGCTTTCAAACTAATTTATTGCCTTAGGCAGTGATATTCAGCTCTGATATGGTAACATTCCTGGGTGAATCCAGTGATCTAAAAATTATGAAAACAAAATTTAAAAAGTAAATATATCCTTGAGTTTTGGGTTGGTTGATAGAAAAAATAAGTAAACCAACTTGATCTAAATGTCATTAACAGAATACTTTAAACAATGGGAGTACTTGCATTCTTTTCAAGTGCACATGGAACATTCTCTAAGAGGCCATATGCTGAACTATAAGACAATTCTCAACTACTTTTAAAGGATTAAAATTATGCAGTTTGTTCTATGATGACAACTGAATTAAATAAGTTATCAATAACAAAAACATCTTAAGAATCCTAAAATATTTAGAAATTAAACCATATACTCTAAAAACTACATGGGTCCAAGAAGAAAAAACAAGGGAAATCAGCAAATAGAACTGAAATGTTAAGAAAAATACAATATATCAAAATTTGTGAAATGCAGCTAAGCAGGGCTTAGACATACATTTACCTTTAAACAGTAATATTTAAAGAGATTTAAATTCAGTGATCTCTATTTCCATCATTAGAAGCTAGAAAAAGAATGACAAAAAGTAAGTAGAAGGAAGAAAATAATGAGAAGAAATTAATAAAATAAAAATCAGAAAAGCATTAGATAAAATTAATAAAACAGAAATCTAGTTTTTTTTTTTTTAGATTGTATTTATTTGTGAGAGAGAATGAGAGACAGAGAGCATGAGAGGGAGGAGGGTCAGAGGGAGAAGCAGACTCCCTGCCGAGCAGGGAGCCCAATGTGGGACTCGATCCCGGGACTCCAGGATCATGACCTGAGCTGAAGGCAGTCACTTAACCAACTGAGCCACCCAGGCGCCCAGAAATCTAGTTTTTTGAAAAGACCAATACAATCAATAAACCTCTGACCAGACTATAAAAAAGTGAGATAAATCAACAATAACAAGATTGAAAGAGAGGATAGTACTATAGATTCTATAGACTTTGAGAAGATCATAGAGGATACTTATGAGCAATTTTGTGCCAATAGATGTGACAATTTAGATGCAATGGCTGAATCCTTGAAAGATACCAATTACTAAAATGAACTAAAAAAGAAATAGAAAATCAAAATAGATCTATATCTAAATCTATCAAAGAACGTGAATTCATAAACAGAAACCTCGCTTCAGAAAAAACTTCAGACCCAGATAGTTTCACTGGTGAATCCTATAAAACCTATGAAGGAAATATTCCAAATCTTGCAAAAACTCTTTTGGAAAACAGAAGAGGAGGCTAAACTCCTTTTATGAGGCCAACAGTACTCTGATATCAAAACCAGACAACAGTACAAGGAAAGAAAACTGATCAATATCCTTTCATGAGCACAAATGCAAAAATCTTTAATAAAATATTAATAAATAAGTAATATGCTAGAGTCACTCAGTGGGGTAATACGGGAAATGCTAATCCTATTTACATCCAACCTAGCTAAATGAGACATTTAAGTTTATACAAAACTTAAGAAAAAAAACAACAAACTCTCTGCTGAGAGTTTGTTAAATATAAAATTACCTACTTTTAAATATATCTATAGGTTTACCAACTTATAAAATATAACACAATTCTTGTTTAGTTATTCCTAAGTATATATATTTCCTGTCCCTTGTTTTTCTAGAGCCTTTTCAGTACATTGGAATTGTGCCCTATTTGACAAAAGTTTTCATAACTGAGAAGTGAAGGAAAGTAAAGAGTAAAAAAATTATTTTAGTTATCACCTGCTTTCCTGGCTTAGAATAACTTTTCTATTTAAGGCCAGACACTGAAAAAACACAAATCTTTTAAAATTGAAAGCATAAGGTTTGTTCATGGTACAAAATTTATGTAATGTAAATAAGCCAATCCCATGCTTGGAGAAAACCATTATTAAGGTCCTGATAAAACATCTCCAGAGGGGGAGGAGCAAGATGGCAGAGAAGTAGGAGACCTAAATTTCATCTGGTCCCAGGAATTCAGCTGGATAGGGATCAAACCATTCCGAACACCTACGAATTCAACAGGAGATCGAAGAAAAGAATAGCAGCAACTCTATGAACAGAAAATCGACCACTTTCTGGAAGGTAGGACGTGCGGAGAAGAGAATCTGGGGAGGGGGCCTCTGTCGGCCGCTTCTGGCAAGTGATAGAGCAGAGGAGCACAAAATCGGAACCTTTAGAAGTCGGCTCCACTGAGGGACGTCGCTCCAGTGGCTAAGCGGGGGTGAAACCCTCTGGGAAAGTGTGGTCTCAGGACCCTCGGGGTCACAGAAAGACCGGGGGTGCCTGAGTGTGGCCGAGCTCCCAGGTATCGGAGCGGGGGAGCCGGCTGCAGAGACGGAGCTGAGGCACAGGCTCTCAGCTCGGGGTTGCCATAAACCGTGATCTGTGGCACAGTCAGGCCACTGCTCTTCCAGCAGGGACCCAACAAGCGGCAGATCCAGGGAGACTCCCCTTCCTCCCCCGGGAGGAGTGGCGCAGGAGTGCACCGCAGGGATCTGCTGGGTTTGGAGACTCCACACCGGATTGGGTGCCAGAGATAGAAAAGCTCGGTCACAGGCCGGGAGAGCACAGAGTGCAGCTGGAGACTGAGGAGACGGGAGTGACTGACTGCTTTTCTCTGGGGGCGCACTGAGGAGCGGGGCCCCGAGTTCTCGGCTCCTGCAGGGCGGAGATTGGGAGGCCGCGATTTTCATTCTCGGCCTCCCAAGCTGTACGGAAAGCTTGCAGGGAGCAAAAGCTCCCGAGAGTAAACCGGAGCAGATTACTTAGCCCAGACCTAGTAAGGGCGGGGCAATTCCACCTCAGGCAAAGACATTTGGGAACCATGGCAACAGGCCCCTCCCCCAGAAGTTTGTCAAGAACAGCCAGCCAAGACCAAGTTTATCGATCAATGAGAACAGCAGAACTCCAGCACTAATGGAATGCAGCAAATAGAATTCATGGCTTTTCCCTTATGATTCTTTAGTCTTTCAAAGTTAATTTTTTAAATTTTCTTTTTCTATTTTTTAGTTGAATTTTTCTTCTTCCCTTTTTCAACAAACATCGATTCCTTTTTAAAAATTTTTTTAATTTTCATTTTTACAGTCATAGTCTATCCCTTCATTGTATTTAACCTTATTTTTTGTATCTATATAAATTTTTCTTTCTTTAAAATTTTGGGATACAGCTTCTTCTAACAGACCAAAATATACCCTAAATCTAGTGTATGACTTTGTCCTAGTCTCCCGCCTGATCACATTCTCTTTTTTTTCCCATTCTTTTTACAACCAACTTCTTATGTTACGATTCCTTTCTTAAAATATTTTTTAATTTTCATCTTTACAGTCATATTCCTTCATCATATTTACCCTTATTTTTGTATATATATATACACACATATACATATATATATAAGTTTTACTTTCTTTAAAATTTTGGGAGGCAATTTATATATATATATATATATACACATATACTTTGGGAGGAAATATATATAAGTATATACATACATATATGTATACATATGTATACATATATGTATGTGTGTATATATATATATATATGTATATATACATATATATATATATATGTATATATATATATAAACTTATATATATACATATATGTGTATATATATATACATATATATATATATATATGTATATATAACCTTATTTTTTGTATCTATATAAGTTTTTCTTTCTTTAAAATTTTGGGAGACAATTTCTTCTAACAGACCAAAATACGCCCAAAATCTAGTGTGGGCTCTGTTCTCTTCACCAGCCTGAGCATATTCTTTTTTTTTTTTTCTTTCTTTACCCCCCCAGTTTCGGGACTCTTCTGATTTGTTTATTGTATATTTTTCTGGGGTCATTGTTACCCTTTTAGCATTTTGTTCTCTCATTCATCTATTCTCCTCTGGACAAAATGACAAGATGGAAAAACTCACCTCAAAAAAAAGAACAAGAGGCAGTACCGACTGCCAGGGACATAATCAATACAGACATTAGTAAGATGTCAGAACTAGAGTTCAGAATGACTATTATAAAGATACTAGCTGGGCTTGAAAAAAGCACAGATGATACTAGAGAATCCCTTTCTGGAGAAATAAAAGAACTAAAATCTAACTGAGTTGAAATCAAAAAGGCTATTAATGAGATGCAATAAAAAATGGAGGCTCTAACTGCTAGGATAAATGAGGCAGAAGAGAGAAGTAGTGATATAGAAGACCCAATGATGGAGAATAAAGAAGCTGAGAAAAAGAGAGATAAACAACTACTGGATCACAAGGGGAGAATTCGAGAGATAAGTGATACCATAAAGCGAAACAACAATTGGGATCCCAGAAGAAGAAGAAGGAGAAAGAGGAGCAGAAGGTATATTGGAGCAAATTATAGCAGAGAACTTCCCTAATTTGGGGAAAGAAACAGGCATCAAAATCCAGGAGGCACAAAGAACCCCTCTCAAAATCAATAAAAATACGTCAACACCTGACATCTAATAGTGAAACTCACAAGTCTAAAGAGATAAAGAGAAAATCCTGAAAGCAGCTCAGGACAAGAGGTCTGTAACCTACAATGGTAGAAACATTAGATTGGCAGTAGACATATCCACAGAGACCTGGCAGGCCAGAAAGGACTGGCATGATATATTCAGAGCACTAAATGAGAAAAATATGCGGCCAAGAATACTCTATCCAGCTAGGCTGTCATTGAAAATAGGAGAGATAATAAGCTTCCAGGACAAACAAAAACCAAAAGAATTTGCAAACACAAACCAGCCCTACAAGAAATATTGAAAGGGGTCCTCTAAGCAAAGAGAGAGCCTAAAAGTAACATAGACCAGAAAGGAACACAGACAATATACAGTAACAGTCACCTTACAGGCAATACAATGGCACTAAATTCCTATCTTTCAAGAGTTACCCTGAATGTAAATGGGCTCAATGCCCCAATCAAAAGACACAGCGTATCAGATTGGATAAAAAAAACAAGACCCATCGATATGCTGTCTGCAAGAGACTCATTTTAGACCCAAAGACACCTCTAGATTTAAAGTGAGGGGGTGGAAAACCATTTATCATGCTAATGGACATCAAAAGAGAACTGGGGTGGCAATCCTGATATCAGACAAATTAGATTTTTAAACCAAAGATTATAATAAGAGACGAGGAAGGACACTACATCATTTTTAAAGGGTCTATCCAACAAGAAGATCTAACAATTTTAAATATCTATTTAAACATGGGAGCAGCCAGTTATATAAGCCAATTGATAACAAAAGCCCAGGGCCAGATGGCTTCCCAGGGAAATTCTACCAAACATTTAAAGAAGAATTAATACCTATTCTTCTGAAACTATTCCAAAAAATAGAAATGGAAGGAAAACTTCCAAACTCGTTTTATGAGGCCAGCATTACCTGGATCCCAAAACCAGACAAATACCCCATCAAAAAGGAGAACTACAGACCAAAATCCCTGATAAACATGGATGCAAAAATTCTCACCAAAGTACTAGCCAATAGGATCCAACAGTACATTAAAAAGATTATTCACCACGACCGAGTGGGATTTATTCCTGGGCTGCAAGTTTGGTTCAACATCTGCAAATCTGATTATGTGATACAATACATTAATAAAAGAAAGAACAAGAACCATATGATCCTCTCAATAGATGTGGAAAAAGCTTTTGACAAAGTACAGCATCCTTTCTTGATTAAGCCTCTTCACAGTGTAGGGATAGAAGGAACATACCTCAATATCATACAAGCCATCTATGAAAAACCCATAGCGAGGATCATTCTCAATGGGGAAAAACTGAGAACTTTTCCCCTAAGGTCAGGAACATGTCAGGGATGTCCACTATCATGACTGCTGTTCAACATAGTATTAGAAGTCCTAGCCACAGCAATCAGACAACAAAAAGAAATAAAAGGCATCCGAATTGGCAAAGAAGAAGTCAAACTCTCATTCTTTGCAGATGATATGATGCTTTAAGTGGAAAACCCAAAAGACTCCACCCCAAAACTGCTAGAACTCGTACAGGAATTCAGTAAAGTGGCAGGATATAAAATCAATGCACAGAAATCAATTGCATTTCTATACATCAACAAGACAGAAGAGGGAGAAATTAAGGAGTCGATCCCATTTACAATTGCACCCAAAACCATAAGATACCTAGGAATAAATCTAACCAAAGAGGCAAAGGATCTGTACTCAGAAAACTATAGAATACTCATGAAAGAAATTGAGGAAGACACAAAGAAATGGAAAAACGTTCCATGCTCATGGATTGGAAGAACAAATATGGTGAAGATGTCAATGCTACCTAGAGCAATCTACACATTTAATGCAATCCCCATCAAAATACCATCAACATTTTTCACAGAGCTGGAACAAATAATCCTAAAATTTTTATGGAACCAGAAAAGACCCTGAATAGCTAGAGGAATGCTGTAAAAGAAAAGCAAAGCTGGCAGCATCACAATGCCAGACTGCAAGCTCTATTCCAAAGCTGTAATCATCAAGACAGTATGGTATTGGCACAAAAACAGACACATAGCTCAATGGAACAGAATAGAGAACCCAGAAATGGACCCTCAACTCTATGGTCAAATAATCTTCGACAAAGCTGGAAAGAACATCCAATGGAAAAAAGACAGTCTCCTCAACAAATGGTGTTGGGAAAATTGGACAGCCACATGCAGAAGAATGAAACTGGACCATTTCCTTACACCACACACAAATATAGACTCAAAATGGTTGAAAGACCTAAATGTGAGACAGGAGTCCATCAAAATCCTAAAGGAGAACACAGGCAGCAACCTCTTCGACCTCGGCTGGAGCAACTTCTTCCTAGACACATCGCCAAAGGCAAGTGAAACAAAGGCAAAAATGAACTATTGGGATTTCATCAAGATAAAAAGCTTTTGCACAGCAAAGGAAACAGTCAATAAAACCAAAAGACAGCTGACAGAATGGGAGAAGATATTTGCAAATGACATATTGGATAAAGGGCTAGTATCCAAAATCTATAAAGAACTTATCAAACTCAACACCCAAAGAACAAATGATCCAATCAAGAAATGGGCAGAAGACATGAACAGACATTCTGCAAAGAAGACATCCAGATGGCCAACAGACACATGAAAAAGTGCTCAACATCACTTGGCATCAGGGAAATACAAATCAAAACCTGAATGAGATATCACCTCACACCAGTCAGAATGGCTAAAATTAACAAGTCAGGAAATGACAGATGTTGGCGAGGAAGCGGAGAAAGGGGAACCCTCTTACACTGTTGGTGGGAATGCAAGCTGGTGCAGCCACTCTGGAAAACTGTATGGAGGTTCCTCAAAAAGTTGAAAATAGAGCTACCCTATGACCCAGCAATCGCACTACTGGGTATTTATCCTAAAGGTTCAAAAGTAGATCCAAAGGGGCACGTGCACCCCAATGTTTATAGCAGGAATGTCCACAATAACCAAACTATGGAAAGAGCCTAGATGTCCATCAACAGATGAATGGATAAAGAAGATGTGGTATACATATATGATGGAATATTATGCAGACATTAAAAAAAATGAAATGTTGCCATTTGCAACAACATGGATGGAGGGTATTATGCTAAGCGAAATAAGTCAATCAGAGAAAGACAATTATCATATGATCTCACTGATATGAAGAATTTGAGAAACAAGACAGAGGATCATAGGGGAAGGGAGGGAAAAATGAAACAAGATGAAACCGGAGAGGGAGACAAACCATAAGAGACTCTTAATCTCAGGAAACAAACTGAGGGTTGCTGGAGTGGAGGGGAGTGGGAGGGATGGGGTAGCTGGGTGATGGACATTGGGGAGGGTATGTTTTATGGTGAGTGCTGTCAATTGTGTAAGACTGATGAATCACAGACCTGTACCCTTGAAACAAACAATACATTATATGTTAATAAAAAATGAATAAAAACAAAACAAAACAAATCAAAAACACATCTCCACTCTGATTTTGTAATAGTCCATGCAAAGAGAACCAGAGAGAATCAATAACCTGTGAGTTCCAATTTGGGCAAAATGGTTGTAAGACTTACTACTTCAGGGCCTCAGTTACCTCATCTATAGAATGTGGGGACTCAATTAGATATTTTTTACGGTCTCTTTATGGTTAAGTATATATGAATCTAAGGTAAATTTCATGACTCTTTTAAAGCATAGAAATAAAAGTAATGCTCACACTAAACAGAAGGTGGCAGTGTTGTTGAAGAAAAGGGTTAGATTTTAATCCTAGTAAATGCAGGTGGATTGCTATACAAGGTGTTTGTACTTTGATAAAATTAGTGCTGTAGCAAATTAGTGACAAACCACTAATTTAGCAGGATTAAGATATCCTGTTACAATAGTTATGTTTTTCTGAGGTTGATAACATCATTATACATGACATTGCTTTACTGTGAAATGCGACAGAATCAAATGTGATCACCTAACTCTCACACAAATATAGAAGTCATGCTAAGCTCAGAGCTTTCAAGTGAATAATAATTATTGTTATATTGGTTTCTGGTATTTTGAAAGCTTTTGCCTATTATTAAGTGACAACTTCCCCATACATATTTGTAATTTGGCATGGATATTTTTAGTGAAGCAAAGTTTTTCATTTTTTTTGTTTTCCAACTTTTTGAAATGAAGGAGCATTCAAGCATATATATTTTAATGGGCTTTAGACAAATTATCTTTAACACTTGGTAATGGAATTTAATAATTCAGTCTTTGTTCTATCTTAAAATATTTAATAAGAGTTAAATGCTTATACTGGGCTTAAGATATGAAGTTAAGTTTGTGATCTGTTGTTTATTTATCAACAAACTAGAAGAATATTGTTCAAGAAAGCAGCCGATTGTAAGGGCATTTGTAAAGTCAAGATTTTGTCCATGCTGTTTTAATATATTTTACTTGGGTCAGGTACAGTCTTCTTTCAGGGCCGCTCAGGATCCTAGACTAGGTATACTACCTTTTATGGGGATACCCCTTTCCTCTCAGCATTTCTTGGAATATTTTCTATATGGAACAATCTTCCAACCCAAATTGTCTTTCTGTCCTTCTAAAAGTTTTTGAAAAAGATTAAAGAGAAAACAGAACCAGCCATGCTAAAGATGAAGCATGCAGATTATATGTTAATGCTAACACTCTTACAAAAACGCTTCCCCAGAAGAGTCTGTGCCTCGGCGTGTGTAATTTCCATGAAGCTCACACGCAAAAGGGAGAGACCAGTGTGGGAGAGTAGGAGGGCCTCTCCAGGGGTGGAAATCAAAGGCTTCCGCCCTTGTACTGCTGGGCTGCCACCCTCGATGCTTGTCAACCTGCTCCCCAATTACTGTGGCTCTTGTAGCAGGAAGGCTGTAATTTCAGTTTAGGTAACACCGTCCTCCTTCATGAGGCCAACTCCTCTCTTAGGCCATTATTTTATAGAAAGAGTCTCTCCATATCATTATACCTTGGTTTTTCCATCCCCAATCCCACCAGTCTAAACTACCTAGTCCACCATCTGTGGCATCTTGCTATATTGTATCAGGAGCACCCCTTACTGCCTCAAATCCGCAATGGCAGCCACAAGTCATGGTGACCTTCTTGTCTTTCCTCCATTATCTGCTTTTGTCTCAGGATTTTTTTTAGTTGGGGTATACTTGAGATAACATTAATTTCAGGTATACAACGTGATGATGCAGTATTTGTATATATTACAAAACAATCACCATAATAAGTCCGGTAACGTCCATCCCAATACATTGTTACAATTTTTTTCTTGTGATAAGAACTTTCAAGATCCACTCTCTTAGTGACTTTCAAAAATGCAATAAATACAGTATTATTAACTATAGTCACCATGCTGTATATTACATCCTTAAGACTTATTCATTTCATAACTGGACATGCCAAGATTTTTATAATTGTTGTTCCCTCTGTCTGGAATGTTCGCCTTCTGATAATCACATGCCTAATTTGCTTAGTGCTCCCAAATCTTTTTTGGTCTAATGTGACCCTCTGTGAGGACCTCCCTCATCATCCTATTGGGAATTGCTATTCCCTCCCCTTTTTCCATTTTATTATTCTCCATAGTGCTAACCACCTTTTAATAAGTACATAACTTACCTATTGATTTTGTTTATTGCTTGTCTCTCTATACTAGAATGGAAACTCTATCTGGGCAGGAATTTTTGTCTGTTTTATTAATTGCTGCATTTTCAGTGCCTATAAAAGTAGTGCCTGATACAAAGGAAGTGTGCAATAAATGTTTGTTGAATGAAGATATGATTGAATTTCCTCAGTGGAATTTTCCAAACAGAACATGTTTCTTCTTTGATTTTATTTGAAATAATAGAAGTAACACCAATGCAGTGAGGCAACATACATGCTTTTAAAACATGGTGGATGTTTTAAAAATATTTCATGAAGATTCTTTGTGTTTATAATGCAACCAAAGACAATCTACAGAAAAATATGTGGCAATATAAGACATGTGTTAATAACCTGCTGTACAGGCTTAATAATGGAATCTTCAGATGCAGATCAAGGCCAGTTTAGATCTTTTTGCACCTTCTCATTGATGAGTTTATTTTTCTTTGTTCACTGTTTCTTCTAGGAGACTGCAAGGATTATTTGGCTGGCAAGTCGCTAGACAGTGTTGCGAGGACATGCTGGCTATTCTCACTCCTTTCCTTTTCCTTCTCCAGGCCAATCTTGAAAAGTGTGAGAGGCACAACATATTCTACAGATCACTAGTCCAAGTGCTTCGTCTGAGGTGTTTGTCTAGGTTATGTGTTTAAAGGCAATGCAAGTTAAAATTTTATACTTAAGGAAAAGTATTCTGATAGCACTTTATCTGGTGAACTAGAAAGCAAATTTTCCTATACTCAGAACTTTGACCACACTGGACAGCCCCCTTTTCTTTATTAACATCCCTTATAATTTAGCCTTATTTCAAAATTCCTCCCTGACCCCACTGCCCCTTCTCTTGAACAGACCTGTTCAGTCTTCATACATTCAAATTTTCCTCATTCTTTAAGGATCAGTTCAAAGGTTACTCCTTCTTTATTTCTGTCCCTGACTTCTCCAGATAGAAAGCAGTATCTGTCTTCTCTCCACCACCAAAGCATTTCGACTCTCTCTGCATTAAATGTTAGTCTTGCATTTCAAGGAGCTTCCAGGCCAGCAAGAAGATAAGACATACACGCTAGTAACTATCATGCTGAGTAGTGGTTGATTGGTATATCCTTTTAGATAATCACATAAAGTCCTGTGAGCATTTAGAGACTGAGCAGTAGCTTCTGACTGCTTCACCGTGGGCCCTTCAGGAATGGACACAATTTGGGGGTGGGTGGTGGAGAGGAGGAGGAAAGAAGGGCTTGCAGGGTAAGGGATAGACTGAGAGGCATGTGAGCAGGAATTCCTGTAAGAAACAGAAGTTGGCTCAATGAATACAGTGTAACAAAGTTTATCAAAGGGAAGTGGATGGGAGCTAGGACTGGAAAGATAGGCCTGGGCCAAATCATGAAGGGTTCAGAGGACCAGGCCACAGAATTTAATTTGCTGCTTAAACATTTCATCAGAGGAGTGACATGGACAGAGATGCACTTAAGGAAGATTAAACTAAACCAGCGTGTAGGTAGGATGATTAAGAGGGAAAGAGACTGTAAACGAGGAGTTCAGGGCAACAATTGAGTGAAGAGAAGATCACAACAGCAGCAAGTGGGAAAAGAAAAGAGTGGGATGGTTGGTTGACATGGCTGAGCTAGAACTGACAGGACCAGACAACTGACTGGCTGAGAAAAGGGCAGAGGTGTTGCTGTGTCTAGGTTATTGGGAGGATGGTGTTCATGAGCCAAAACTCATCTGCAGGTTTTCACGTATGAGGAGCTTTTACTGGAGAAGGGAGGAAATGTTGAGTCTGACGTGGTTTCAGGAGTTCATCAAAGAGTCAATCTCTAGTAGGTTATTGGATACCAACTTGTTTAATTCATGAATATTATGTGAGTAACTTAAAGTGAGGAATGGTGTCTGAAATCTTTCATTTTCACCTCTCATCTCTCCAGAGCGCTAGCACAGTGCTGAGCACCCTATAGGTAGTCAAGAAATACAGATTGATTGACACCGCATTTTACTTTAGAAGCCAGGTTTGGGGGAAGAAGGTAGTGGCCTAACTCTAAAATTTCTGATTAAAAAGCCTCCAAGCCTCTAAAGTGCGCTTCATTGGCTAGCCTGAGGCTTGAAATTCCCTACACTTGAATCCCTTGAGCTACTACAATGTACCTGGATATTAACATGTAAATGATGGCTGGGTGGTTACAATACATTAAAGCATTAAGCTTTTATTAGTTAACATATTCCTTGAATGAATGTATCAGTTCCTTAGAAGACACCTGGTCTTCAGGGAATAAGAGAAAGGACAGATACTTTGAAAGGGAAGGAAGTGAGAAGGGAAATTGTCAAGTATGGGTCAGTGAGTGGTCTAGTACAAAGGTGAATCTTAACAAGATACCACCCACATAAAAGAAAGGAAGCCAGTACTCTTTCTCTGTAAGTTAATTTGCTATTCAAAGAATGATGTTTTTTATGTCCATACCAGAGAACCAAAAGAAGAATGTAACTTTCTATTATTTAGTCATTCTCCAATCAATTAATTAGTCAGAAACTCATCTGAAAAGGCTGGTAAATAGGATTTGATCTAATGAGACTTCCATATAGGCTGGCTGGAAAGGATGATGCTCCAACTCACTTAAAATACTGATTCTGGGCTCAAACTTTTCATTAACTAAGACAAAGCTTCTCCTGGACAAAGAAATCATCTGTGCTTTTTTTCCCCACCAAAAAGCTCAAACTCTTGTGGCAGCATCAGAGAATATTCTGAGTATCATCCATTTCATTAATTTCTCATGCAGTAGAATGACACCTATTGCTATTATAAGGTATTTCCATAAAATTTAATGGACTTATTTCTGAGAACAGAACTAATAAAGGTGATTACTCCTAGAGAATAAGAGCAAAGAATTCATATATTTGGATTGATCCAGAGTTGGGTTTTGTAGAATAAATAAGAAGACCAGGAAGACAAGAGAGGTGAGGAGATATTGAGGATCTAACTGAAGGCATATAGGGATGAGCCTTTAGCTCAAAAGGCTAAACAGATTGGAAATAAATGGGGAGGGGGTGTTATGGAGGGACAAGAGGTTTCAGTGATGTAAAGAATTAGATACTATGCCAAGGTAGTGAATAAGTTGGACAGTTAGGAAGTGTTGGTCATTCAGTAAAAGAATTTATTTAAGATTTCAGAGGGAATAAATGAGAAGGCCTACATGACTACATGTAGATACTTTGTGAGAAGAGCTTCAGTAGTTAAGACTGGAGACGTAGGGTGGGGCCAGACTGAGGGTCTTGTATGCCTCTTTAAGGAGCTTGAACTACATCTGAAGGCAGCTGAGGTGCAGCAGTGAGGATCTTTATACTGGGGGGTGACGGGACCAAAAGTTGCTTTTGGGTCAGGTATATGAATAGGGTCAGGTATATGAATGCTTGCAGGATGGGGAGCAATTGAAGGTAGAAGACCAGTTCAGAGGTTATTTTGAGATAAGGAGTGGTTGGTCTAAGGCAGAGGCAGCACTACAGGTGAGATTTGATTTGTGAAACTTTTCTATGTTAGAACTAATGAGTTTTGGTGACTCACTGGGGTGTCAGAGGTGAGAGAAAGGGAGGAAGCACAGAATATTCCCAGGATTTTACATTTGGAGTACCACCATTAATTGAGATAAAGAAAAACAGAATAGGTTTTGAAGAGGGGTGGGGTGGGACAAAACTAAAATAAGTTTTAGTCACAGTATGTGAGAAGAACCTGTGAAACATAAAGATGGAACTTTGTGTCTGGATCTTGAGAGAGACTGGGGCTAGAGATGAAGATTTGGAACTCACGCTCTGTATAGATGGTAGCTGAGATCATAAAGGGAGAGGGGGTGGTGTGAATGGAGAAGAGTACTCAATATGTAAACATTGAGAACTGCTAAGAGTAGAGGTAGAGGTCAGTTAGGAGAGAAAATGATCAGAGCGGGAAGAGGAGAAGCAGGATCAAATGGGGTTCTGGAGAGCAATGAAAGAGACAATCAACATCATAAATGCTGCAGGGGAGCAGGAAAGGCAAAGAGAAATAGAGTTGGATTTAGCAACTGGAAGGTGACTGGTTATTTTAATTAGAGCAATTTCAGGGGGCTAGTGAGGCAATGAATTGAGGACTATACTTATACTGAGAAAAAGTAGATAGTGAAGATAGAACTTGCCTCTGAGAAGTTTGGTGATAAAATAGGTGTACAGCAATAGAAAAGGACGACCTCCGGTGAAAGGACTTGGTGGACTCAAAATACCAAAAGCCTTAACCTTGCAAAGGCTACGAGAGAGTCTGGAAGATGTAGTCATAGTGAAAACCTACCTTATAGCTGTGTCTTCCTGCGCTTGAACTAATGTAAAAGTTATGATTTGGGGGACATGAATTTGATATTCGGAATGTCTAAATCTGTTTGCCAGCAAGCTGTATTATAGGCAACTCTGCTGGATATTATTTTAAAGAATTTAAAGCTGTTCCTTTTGTTTTTCTTATCCAACTGCAAACATTTCTTTAGAGGACAGTTCACAGCCTGTGGCAGGCACAGGCTCTGAGAACTCTTCCATGGACTGTTTCCAAGTCTCCTCTAGTTCTCTGAGGCCCTCTGAGAGTGAGGTTCTCTGTGCATGAAGAGTCAGACATCTGTAGTCCCGTTGGTTGTTCATTTCCTTGATACAGATGGACTCACAGCCTTTTGTGGAATTCTTGCCCTAATCTCTTCGATGACTGACACGTTAGCTATGAAGACTATTTTCAAGTTATTGTTTTAATAGGCCTTTTCCATCAGGCTCAAATAAACCATGACTACCTCACACTGGTTGGAAGACAGATTTAGAGTTAATGGGAGAGCACTACTAAATTGCAGTATAATACATGGAAAATTTACCTCCTTTTAATGTCATATTTTTTTCCAAATGGCTCTGATGAGTGGTTTTTTAGAAGGCTCATGAAAGTAGCAGAGTATTTATAAAAGTTAAGACTTTATGACAGGTTTCAAAAATACCTGAAAGTCAGTATATATGTTCAAACTTAATAGTTCCATATCATAATACCCATAATAGATTTTAAAAACTTTTCTTGGCAATTAAAAAATTAACTAGTACTAAAGAGATATAAAAAAAACCCCTAAAACCAAATGAAATGTGTCAAGATTATTAGGTAGAAGCTGAAAATGAGTATGTGGGTTGGAGAATAAGGGTAGACTTTTATTTAAAGCTATCTAGAATTTAGACAATGTGAAATTACTAATCAGTGTAATTCTCTCCTTTGGCAATCAGGGGAAAGAATTCTTCTCCCAGTGGTTAGGAATCTGTGTGTTTGTGCTTACAACAATGTGACCTCTAAAACCGTGGAAGACAGGGTAGCACTAAATACAGTTTTGGACAAGGCAAAATTTGTTTTCAGTACCTTCAGGTCTTACTTTCTGTCCTCTTTCTCAGGGCTCTCAGATTCTTCCTGGCTCCTTGCCCTGCCCAAACCTTCCCTTAGAGAAGGGTCAGCAAAGGTGATGTTCAGCTTAAATTGAAATTTGCCCATGTTTTACTGCTTCTAAAGGAATTTATAAGTTTTGTTTCTAATTGTTGTATGAAAGAAAGGCTTTGTGTTCTATCAGATTTTCAGGCATTAGTTAACGGATGGAAAGGTGTTTGCAGGGGAAAAGGGACTTCTTGGCATAACACATAGATAGCAGCTTACCATAAACATCTATGTAAGACCAGCATGGTTTTAACAAGTGGGCTGAAAGTGTGACTGTGTATTTGTCATGTGCATAAGATAAGCCACATGTGTGTTCATCTAGAGAGAGCTGGGTCTGCCTGCTCTCTTTGCTCACATCCTACTTAATCCTCAACCCACACAACCCAGCTTCTCTACCTCCACACTCCCCTTAAAGTCACTAATGGCTCCTTAGTTATCTAATCCAGTAGACTTTTCTTTTTCCTGTGTTTTTTCATGTCCTGGCAGTAATATTTGGTACCAACAATCAATTGCTCCCCCTCTCTGTGGTCTCTATAGCCTCCAGTTTCTCCTTTGGAATTCTGCTGATTTAGCTCACCTCTCATATGACAGACTTCTGGGTCCTTTCTTCTCTCATATACCCTCTAGCTAGGCAAACTCATTTATGTCCATTGCTTGAACTGTGCATTCTGTCCTCTTCATATCCAGATCTCTATCTTTAGCCCAAATCTCTCTCCTGACCTCCAGATCTAACATCTGCACCTGCAAATTCCACAGACACCTCATGTGTCCTAATCTGAAGTCACAAATCTCCTCTTTCTGCCCTGATATTTCATCTGTTTTAATCAAGATGGAAACTTTGACATTATTCTTGTTTCCTGCCTCTTTCTCATGCTTTATCCTATCAATTACCAAATTCTGTAAGTTTGTGCTCCTAAATGTGTATTTGAGCATACCCGCATTTCTATTTATTGTGACTACTGATTTATGTTAGGCACTTACCATCTCCAGCCTGGGGTTCTTACTCTGCTTTTACTCTGCTCCAGGCTTTGTTTTGTGGCTACAGTGACCTTTCCAAACTTGAAATTAGTATTGGTCCCTTTGTCCTGGTTCTTTGTGTATCAACTGTAGAATAAAGACTGAATTCTGTAGCCAGACATGACTGATCTGTTTCCTACCAACTGGCCCCATTTTCTCTCCTAGCTCTCTGACTCTCCACTCATATTTCACCCTTTAGCAACATCAATCTCTTTGAAGCACGTCAAGAAGGCGTTTTCATGCTCCTGGATTTGGGCAAATGCCATTCCATTTGCCTGGAATGCCCTCTCATCCTTCCCAGGCTAAGAAAAATCTCTTTTCCATTCATTTTTTTCCTTTGTGAATTTTTGTCTGACACCTCCAGGCAGACATTGGGTCCTGTTTCTTTCATGTTCTCATTGTATCTTGTACATACTTCTAATACTTCTGTTGTCATACTGTATTGTAATTGTTTTACCAGACTGTCTTTCCACTAAACTATAAGCTCCTTAAGGGCAGGGACTGTGTATTTACATATGTACCTGTGGTTTCTA
Source organism: Neomonachus schauinslandi (assembly GCF_002201575.2). Lineage (NCBI taxonomy): Eukaryota > Metazoa > Chordata > Mammalia > Carnivora > Phocidae > Neomonachus > Neomonachus schauinslandi. The sequence continues at coordinate 77,117,201 of NC_058404.1, forward strand.
GAATAGTGTGTAGCATTTTCAAAAGATATCTATTCAATGAATAAATGTGTGGATTAATTTGAAATGCATAAAAATGTTTCTCTTTTTTTTTTCCCTAAAAGTGTTGGGGCCCTTAAAAGAGGCTCATCTGCTAGGTTATTTACCCTAATTCCTTTGTCAACATTCTTATGTCTTTGAGTAATCATTTACAGGATGTTCCCATTTTATGCTCTTGAATGACTCTAGTAGTTCCAGTTATGGAAACTCAGAAAAGAGATACAAACAACAAAAGGGTAGTGATAAGGAAGAAAGGTAAACTACAAATATGGCTCTTTTTTTTCCTAATGGAAATAACATTTGAGCTTATTTTAAGAGTATAATTGTGATCACAAGGTACTGATTTAAAAATACCAGATAAATATTCTAATTTATTTGGTCTTTCCAATAGGTTGGAACTAAATATTTAGAAAGTGATATTTCATCAGAATGATTTCCTTTTTAGCCCTAATACTTAATTATTTAATTCTTCAATAAAGGCAACACAACACATTGGCACACTTTTCATGCAATTACAGGCCTGGGAGCTGGGAAGTGCTATAGAGTGTTCTCTTGATCAACACAGAACACATTACAGAGAACAGTTATTGAACAGTTACTACCAGACAGGTACTATTTTAGTTGCTTTCATATATTAATTCATTCCATGAGGTATGCACTATTATTGTCCCTCATTTTACAGATGAGGAAACTGAGGCATAGAGAAGTAATTTGTTTAAAAGTATAGAAATTTTAAAAGAAGTATAGAAATTAAGTGGTAGAACCAGGATTTGGACCTGTCTAGTTCAGTCTGTTCATATGATGTATGAGAAAGCTAAGACCCATCAAGGGTCTTAATTACAAGGGACCTAGTCCTACATTTTTGGCTTCTGGTCGTACATCAGCACTTTTTGATTTATTCAGGGTGTGTGTTGTAAACCGGTGGACCATTGGAAATAGTCCTTTCCCATAGCCAGTGTTAGCCTTATTCAGTGGCTGTTCATGGCAAGAGAAATTTTCTTTTGAAAATTCTCTTTAATTCAGAATCAGAAAAAAAAATCTCAAATAAAGCACACATGCCCACACATAATCACACACACACTTGCAAAGACCATTCTCAATCAAAGTGAGTCCCTTTGATCATTGCGGGAATATAGAACAGGCCAGAAAATCCAACTACACCCATATAAACAGTATAACAAAACGCAAGAATATACATGATTATTACTTGATATTTGCTTTTAGAATTTCCAAAATTTAACTTCAATACAAAACTATTTAGTGTCCAGTTTTTCTCTAGTTCTGATGTGAAAGTTTGAATTCCCAAGTTCTTGGCCTCATTTTGGGAAGCAGTGGACCCATATGGGACTGCACATGTTAAGTTGCTATGGTTGTGATTTGCAAGGCTCATGAAGAAAGCTATTTCACTGTTTTCTGTGGGGATTACAGAAATAATTGTCACGCTGGTTTTTGTATCTTTAGAAGTTCTCGGCGGTGGTGGGCTATTCTTTTAGCAGCATGTTTCTGCTTATTGAAAAGCTTTGCTGAACACTATACCCACTTTGCTATGTAAATAAAGACATTCTTGTTGGAATAATGAAGTTCATGGGATGCCTCTTCTGGTAGGCCTATCTGTCAATCTGTGTTTAGTTGACTTTCTCAGCCCACCCATTCTAATTACTGCTTTTCAGTCTCCTAGAATTGGGATCTGGGAAGGGGATTTGTTACAATTGGGTTATTTAAATGGAATTTTCCAAATATACAGTATCTCCTCCTCAGATCACAAGTTCACTCCCCCATTCCTTCCTACTTGCTTTAGAAGCTCTTGGCAGGCTATTATTAAGAACTGAAGGGCAGGTTTCAAGTACCCTCTGTTTATGAAATGGTGAGGGCCAGTCAGTAAACTGCATGTGTTTGGGATTATTACACTTTATTCTAATTTCATTTTGACTGCCGCTGAGTTTAAGAGTGTGAATTCTTTTTATGGAGATAACATCATGAATGCTGAATGGCAGATATGCTGTCTGTCATCTGGCCATTTTAGTGACTAAAGTTTGACTGACTTTTGGCTAAATATAGGTCATATTCTAAATATTTTGTATCATCCAATAACTTCATATAGAATCTATTTTTTGAAAAAGATGTTAAAATGTTAAATTGAAAGTATGGAGGAAAATATGACCTTGAAAGGTAGCAGAACTGTGTCATTATTTGTGTTGTTTAGTAAGGCAATGGATAGCTTTGCAATATCCCTGCCCTTGCCCTCTTGGCCGGTGACTCAGAGATAGCTTTTCAAAAGCTAAAGAATATGGTCTATGTCACATCAGTGCAGAGATCTCTACATATCTTCTTGGATATGAAAGCATGCTGTCTCCTGTTGTGACTTATTTATAAAGGAACACTGGAGGCAAAATTTCTTGCTTTGTAAAATGAATAGTTCTTTTCTATTCTCCCTTCTAAATGGTTGCGAACTTCACATGGCTCATAATCCCTTTAAGCATTCATCTTATCCTAATATTTTCCTTTGTCAAACTTCCTTTCTCTGTCATCCTTCTTATAGCTATTACTGCCTGCATTTCTCATCACCCACTCATGTCAGTTCCTCGTAGCCTGGCTGGCTTCCATTCCCACTCCCCTCTCTGGGGTCACTGATGGTCTCTTCATTGGCAAACCCAGTGAACATTTCTCTGTATTCATGTCTTTCTAATGTCTCCATCATTTCATGTTATTGATCATTTCCCCATGGCCTTTGTGTTTCTTTGTAGGAACAATAATAGTAATAATGATTAATAAAATTATTATTGATAAACATAATTACAAATTATATAATATATACTTTTAACAATACTTATTGCTATTTTAATTCTTAGAACTGTGAAATTCTGGTTCTCCTTCTATTTTTTAGTCAATTTTCTGAATCTTCTTTAATGACTCTACTTTCTTCTATAATCTACTTTCTGTAGGCATTTTCCAATTTACTTAATCTAGGAGTTTTAGAGTGACGTGCCTCCTTGCTCTCTCTCTTCCCCTCATAATTATTCAGTCAACAAATCTTTTGGATCTTCCTTTGTGGTATCTTTCACACTCAGCCCTTCCTGCTCATTGCTACCCTCTGATCTAAGTCTTCAGCACCTCATGTCTGGACTGCTGCCTCCCAGTACAGCCTACATATCACTGCTGAAGTGAATTCTCTATTCCACTAATACACAGAAATAATCTGGACCTGAAGTAAAGCAGTCGTGGTAGGATTGAAGTAGAGCAAGAGATATTTAGGATTCACAGGACTTTCTGACTGATTGGGTACTGGGGATAATGAGTTGGGATAGTGATCTGGGCGTCACTGTATAGAGGGAGTTGAAACTATAGGAGGACATGGGATCACCCTGGAAATAGAAAGCTTGGGACAGAATTTCACTTCTGAAGGACGGAGATGACCTCCTCCTGATCTTGCTTTGTCACTGGCTGCAGCTCCTGAAGCACCACAGGGAAACCACTGCATGGCATGTGGTATGGAAGGAGGAGGGGTGAGGGAAAAGGGGGAAAACATATTTATTGAGTCTCTCTTTTGTCCTAGGCACTGTTCTAGGTACTTCCCATGTGAATAACTTATGATTATGATGGTCCTGGGGAAGGTAAGTGGAATCAGTAATTATTCTTTTCCAAGATGTTAAAATTATCGCCAGGCAAACGCTTCCAAAAGCATTAAAAAAATCCTTCATTCCACTTGGAACTGGCCTGTGTGCTTTTCAAATCACAAACATGGATAGGTTAAACCTATTATACAAAATTGGTTGCTAGAAGCCATTTGACTCCAGAAATGTGATGTATTCACTTTTGTTTTTCAGAAAAATCTCTCCTGAAAATGTAGATGTTCCAGGTAACTATTGGTGATAACCCCTATGAATTATTATTAAGATAATTAGGATTATTTTACCAGATTCTCTTAGCACAACTGGCAAATTCATTCTATACTCTCTCTTTTATTTTTAAGGGCCATAACTGACACATCACAAATGATTCCTAGCTGTGTGTTGTGTTTAATTTTAAAAGATTTTCTCTGCTTGACGTCTCTAGAGGTTTTTGAAAACTAACACTATAGAGAGATTTGTTTGGCAGCTTTCACAAGTAAGCTGTTATCATCCTGGTATATATTTAAAAAGTTTTTCTTAACTTTTGTCAGTGTATACTAGTAAAAATTTGTGTTATGTTCATAGTGGTACTGTAATTTTCTTGGCTTTGTATTATTTTATCTCATCAGAATGCAGTAGCAAAGTTTTAAAATGAAATTTCTCAAAAGAATTAGAGTTTTCCATGTGTTAAGTTTTAAATAAATTATGATTTAAAGTCCTCCCTTTAAATGCATTAATTCACTTTAATTTTGTCTCTCCTTTGCAAATACTTGATCAGACTTTTATAGATTTCCTTAAGGAAACTGTGTTTATAATTTTTAACAGAATAATATATTATGTCTTTTTAAGATCTTATGATATAAAATAAGTCATGAACCAAACTCTTTTGTATATATACTTCATGCTTAGAGAGTATAAGCATGTAAATTGATGTCCATGTACATACTTAAAGATTTAGGTCTTTTAAGTTTCTAAATTAACATTTTAAAACAGGGCTTTCAGAATTTCTGTATCTGAGGAAATGTCCCTTCTATTGTGAAAGGCAACAAAAACTTTTCAAATGAATTTTGCAGGTGGAAATTTAATTATTCATATTTTGATGGGTTGTTTTGGAAATAAAATCTTTCCTACATTAAGTAGCAAAAATTATAAGCCCACAACAATATACTAAGGACTTTAGGGCTATCTCATCAAAGCAGCCAACGACCTAAGGTTTGGCTTTTTTTTTTTTCCTGGTAAGATAGTTAATGGACCGCCATTACTCTCTTCATTGCTGGGATTATTGTGACCTGAATTAGGAAGTGTGCTTTCACCCTTTAATTAAATTAGATAATGATTTTGTAGTCAGGAGTTCCCTGGAGATAACAAATTTATTGACACTGTAAATCAACCTCTGGATGCAATTTCATGCTGTTCATTTCACTGCTGGTAGACAGAGAGTCCACGTGGAGTATGGGACAAATGTTAATTCTGCCAAAGATTAAGTCCTTAGTGATCTAGGTCTAACTTGAAACAAATGGTGCAAAGATTGGGATAGGAGGCTAAATGCATGAAGTCATGCAGAGATGCCCTGCATTTCATATAGTTAAATATGTTAAGATATTGGGTAGCTGGAATATTGCAATAAAGTGAGTCAAATGAATGTTTTGTTTTCTCAGTGCATAAATAAGTTATGTTTATACTATACTGTCATCTACTAAGTGTGTAATAGCATTGTGTTTTAGAAAAAATGTACATACCTTAATTAAAAATACTTTATTGCTAAAAATGCCAGCCATCATCTGAGCTTTCAGTGAGTCTTGCCTCAGTGTTGATGGCTGCTGACTGACCAGGGTGGTGGCTGCGGCAATTTCTTAAAATAAGACAACAATGAGGTTTGCCATGTCAGTTGACTCTTCTGTTCGAGAACAGTTTCTCTGGAGCATGTGATGCTATTTGATAGCATTTTACTCACAGAACTTCTTTCACAGTTGGAGTTGATCCTTTCAAACCCTGCAACTGCTTTATCAGCTAAATTCGTATAATACTCTAAATCTTTTGTTGCCATTTCAATGTTCTTCACAGCATCCTCACCAGGGGTAGATTCCATCTCCAGAACCACTTTCTTTGCTCACCCGTAAGAACCAAATCCTCATCTGTTCAAGATTTACCATGAGATCGCAGCAATTCAGTCCCACCTTCAGGCTCCACTTCTAATTTTGGTTCTCTTGCTATCCCCACCACATCTGCTATTACTTCCTCCACTGAAGTCTTGAACTCCTCACAGTCATCCTTGAGGGTTTGAGACCACTTCTACCAAACTACTGTTAATGTTGGTATTCTGACCTCTCCCCATGAATCATGAATGTTTGTAATGACATCTAGAATGGTGAATCCTTTCTAGAAGGTTTACCCATCAGAAGAATCACTATCTATGGCAGCTATAGCTTTATGAAATGTATTTCTTAATTAATAAGATTTGAAAGTCAGAATTACTCACTGATCCATGGGCTGCAGAATGGATGTTGTGTTAGTAGGCATGGAAAAAACATAATCTCATTGTCCATCTCCATTAGAGCTCTTGGTGCATTGTCAAAGAGCAGTCATATTTTGAAAGAAATCTTTATTTCTGAGCAGCAGGTCTCAACAGTGGGCTTAAAATATTCAGTAAACCATGTTGTATATGGATGTGCTGTCATCCAAGACTTATTGTTCCATTTATAGAGCACAGGCCGAGTAGATTTTGCATAATTCTTTGCATAATTTTCAAGAGCCCTAGGAATGGTAAATGAGCATTGGCTTCAACTTAAAATCACCAGCTGCATTAGCTCCTAACAAGAAACTCAGCCTGACCTTTGAAACTTTGAAGCCAGGCATTGATTTCTCCTCTCTAGCTATGAAAGTACTAGATGGCATCTTCTTTCTGGTAGAAGGCTGTTTCATCTACATTGAAAATCTGTTGGTCATTCTAGCCACCTTCCTCAGTTATCTTAGCTGGATCTTCTGGAGAACTTTCTGCGGCTTCTACATCAGCACTTGCTGCTTCACCTTACACTTTTATGTGATGGAGACAGCTTCTTTCCTTAAACCTCATGAACAAACCTCTGAGAGCTTCCAACTTTTCTGCAGCTTCCTCACCTCTCTCAGCCTTCACAGAACTGAAGAGAGTTGGGGCCTTGGTCTGGATTAGGCTTTGGCTTAAGAGAATGTTGTGGCTGGTTTCATCTTCTATCCAGACCACTCAAACTTTCTCCCTATCAGTAGTAAGGCTGTTTTTCTTTCTTGTCATTTGTGAGTTCACTGGAGTTGCACTTTTAATTTCCTTCAAGAACTTTTCCTTGGCACTCACAACTTGGCTAACTGGTGCAAGAGGTCTAGCTTTCCACCTGTGTTGGCTGTTCACATGCCTTCCTCCCTGAGCTTAATCATTTCTAGCTTTTGATTGAAAATGAGAGATCTGTGACTCTTCCTTTCACTTGAATGCTTAGAGGCCATTGCAGAGTTGTTAACTGGCCTAATTCTGGTATTGTTGTGTCTCAGGGAATAGGGAGGCTTGAGGAGAGGGAGAGAGACAAGGAGGAATGATTGGTTGCTAGAGCAGTCAGAACACAAACAACATTTATCAGTTAAGTTCACCATCTTACATGGGTGTGGTTCACAGTACCCCAAAACAACTACAATAATAACATCAGAGATCACTGCTCACAGATCACTGTAACAAATATAAGAACAATGAAAAAGTTTGGAATGTTGCAGAAATTACCAAAATGTGACACAGAGACATGATGTGGGTGAATGCTGTTAGAAAAATGGTGCCAATAAACTTGCTCAATGCAACGTTACCACAAAACTTTGATTTGTAAAAAATGCAGTATCTGTGAAGTGCAATAAAACAAGGTATTTCTTTTCTTTTTTTTAAAGATTTTATTTATTTGTCAGAGAGAGAGTGCGAGAGCAAGCACAAGCAAGGGGGAGGGGCAGGCAGAGAGAGAAGCAGGCTCCCTGCTAAGCAAGGAGCCTGATGCAGGACTTGATCCTAGGACCCTGGGATCATGACCTGAGCTGAAGGCAGACGCTTAATGACTGAGCCACCCAGGCATCCCTAAAACAATGTATTTCTATACATTGTTTAACCGGCAGAAAGTCTAGTGTGCCAAAGTGAGGAGTGATAGGAGATGAGTTTAGAAAGCTAGGCAGGAGACAAATCATAAAGGGCCTTTCAGACCACATAAGTAATTTGGATTGTTTTCTGACTTTGATGGAAAGCCAGTCTTTGCAAAGCTCATGTTGGCTATTACCTAGAAACTTCAACGCAAGGGGGTTTATCTATTAAGAATGCATTCAGCTCTTAACCATAGGAGACAAACTGAGGGTTGCTGGAGGGGAGATGGGTGGGGGGATGGGGTAACTGGGGGATGGACATTAAGGAGGGCACGTGATGTAATGAGCACTGGGTATTATATAAGGCTGATGAATCACTGAACTCTACCTCTGAAACTGATAATACACTATATGCTAATTAATTGAATTTAAAATAAAAGTGTTTTAAAAAAGAAGATAATTTATAGCTTTAGATGCTTAAATTAGAAGAGAGGATGGGTAAAGGAAGTCAACTGTATGGTGACAATGGTAGCTAGACTTACTGTGGTGATCACTTTGTATTATATGCAAATGTAGAATTACTATGTTGTACACCTGAAACTAATATAACGTTATATGCCAACTTTACCTCACTATAAAGCAATCTATCAATCAATCATAGAATAAAATAAAATAAAATCTTTTTTGATCTTAAGAGTTTCAGAATAATATCAAAGTGTCTCTGCATGACATATTTTTAAAAAATAAATAAGATATTTTGTCATCATAAAAAAGGGGAATGCATTCAGCTAAAAACAACAGAGAACCCTACAAACAGTGCCTAAAATAAGCCAGGGTTTTATTTGTCTCACACAATAAGAACACTGTACATTGTCAGTCCAAATCTGGTTCAGTGATATCAGTGAGGATCTAGGCTTCTTCCACTTTCCTGTGCTCCATCCTTAGCATATGGCTTTTATATCTTGGTTGCAATATGGCTGTTTTATGTTTGGATATAACCACAGTCTTGGTAGAAAGAGGAGAGCAAAGGGCTGAAAGTGTGTGGTTATTAGTCTGCCCTTTCTGAAAGCTCTTTTGGAAGTTCTACTCAGGATTATTCTGATTACTTCTCTTTGGCCAGAACTGGGTCAAATGGCCACCTTTAAGTATGAGAGCAGCTCAGAAGGCGAGTACTGAGCTGCTTACTGTGCATCTCCAAACAAAATCAGGGCTCCATTAGTAAGAAAGAAGGTGGGGAATGGATACTGTATAGACAACTAGCAGTGTCTACTACCATAAGGGTCAGGTTTGCAGGCTATTTCGGGAATCATGGAGAGATGATGGAACTTAGACTAGGGTAATAGAGACAGGGGTAGTAAGAAGTCATCAGATTTATGATATTAAAAGAGAAGAGCCAACAAGACCTTGATAATGGATTTATTGTGAGATGACAGAGGTGACAAATAGTCAGAGATGGTTTCCACATTTTTGTCCTGCTTACCAGGAGAAAAATGGTATTATTTACTGTGATAGTGAAGACTTGAGAAGGAAAAGAAATCTAGAATTCTAACTAAGGCACAAATGTCACCATTGCTGATGTCAGAGGCAGAAGTGCTTTCCCCGAGTAGTCAGCAGATCTGCTGTAGCAGATATTTAGAGATTAGGCTGGTGATGGACAGAACTTGAACTTTTCAAGCTCCTTAATACATCACCTCATACAAAGCAGCAGCCAGCTGTAGCAAAGAGGTCAGTTTGAAACTCTCGGGACCTTGAATCAAATGAGTTCTCTGATGTCATTATGGTTTTGCTGTAATTGGCCTATTTAAGTAAGAAATACCCTCTTAGATTTGGGAGCTAGGTGATTTTATCTTAATTAGGTAGGCGACTGTGCTTCTAAAGAAGCAGAAGGAAAAAAGGAGTATGGTAGGGGAATATGCATGGGTGTGATAGCTAAGGGAATGGGTATTTTCACTTTAAAGAGCACTTAAGAGTGAATAATTAAAATATGAAATAGTGGAATGAAACTCTGAAATTAATCCTGTTGGATGCTGGTTCCGTCATATTGTTATGGTACCATAAGCTGTTAGGATTATTAACATTTAATGACTCTTTAATCCTGAGTCAAGTCAGAACTTCTTGGCCTACTTTTCAAAATCCTCCAGGATTGGCCCCATCTAACCATATTTCCCACTTTGTGCTCCTAGTGCCTAAAGGTTGTTCTCCTGTTTCCCTTTTGTCCAGCCCCTGTGGATGTATCCATCAGTGGGATGAAGGCTATTCCACATATTATACAGACCTGATGTGGCCTATAGGTCTACCAGCAGTTTCAGCACCATCATCAGATGGGGTTTAGGATTAAGTCTTATTGCGTGTATCAAATCACCATGATGTACACTTTAAATATCTTACAATTTTATTTGTCAATTATACCTCAATAAAGCTGAAATTAAAAAAAGAATTAAGTCCAAACTTCCTTAATGCACAGCATTGCACCTTGGACTGGGTTTCTAGCTCCACCCCATGCCACACACCAGCCAATTATTTTGCATGATACCATTGTTTCCTTTGAGGATTGAGGATGCTGCTCTGATCTCCAATCCACATAGTTCTTCCTACTCTTGTTACCTTGGAGGGTGGTATTACTTAGTCTTAGGTACAGGTTTTTTCCCCCCTTTGGTAAATGGATAGGTCTCCCAGAACCACACACAATTCTCACTGATTCTCACGGAACTACCAGAGACTCTTGTCACCATGTCTTGTCCTGTGGATTAATTTTAGTTCTGAGGTAAGTTTGTTTTGCTCTTGCATTCTGTGTTGCAAACTCATTTTTAGGTTTTGTAGTATCTCTTTTCTCCCACCTCCTCTTCCAACCTGGCCGATCTTCTCACTTGATATGACCGTTCTCTCCTCTGTGATTTTTCTTTTTCTTGCTATTCACCTGATTTGGAAAGGGCTTTTTTCCCCCCTCTATATTCTAGATCCTACATACCTGACTAGATCTAGCTCAAGCTCTAGTTTTTAAACCTTTATCAACTTCTAGTTCCATTGTATTGCCTCTTCTATCTGACCTCTTCTAATAGTTGAGCTCTTTAATTATGAACCCATTTTTAAAATGTTTCATGAGTATATATGTATCTCTGTTACTTAATAATGAGCTCTTGTGGCCATAAAATAAAATGCGTGTTTAAATGATTTGACTTGAGGTAAAACTTCCCAAGTGGAATTTTGGATTTTCTCCATCCAGACTGCATCTTACCCACTGGCTACACTTTCCCTCTCTACCAGCTTGTATCTCTGTTTAAAAAGGTGCTATTGTAATCTTTGTGATCTTTAGTTAGGTAATGGTTTCTTAGATATGACACCAAAACACAAGCAACAAAAGAAAAAATAAATCAACTGGACATCAGCAAAATTAAAACCTGTGTGCTTCAAAGGATGCCATCAAAAAGTGAGGCAATCCACAGAATGGGAGATTTTTTTTTGATAATCATGTCTGATAAGGATTTGTAGCTAAAACACATAAAAGATGCTTACAACTCAATAATAAAAAGACAACACAACTGAAAAGATTTGACTAAACATTTCTCCAAAGAAGATATACAAATGGCATATGAAGAGATGCTCAACATCATTAGTCATCAAGGAGTGCAAACCAAAACCACAATGAGATATGACTTCACATACACTTAGACACTGAAATGGCTATATGCAATAAAAAGAGATAATAACAAGTGTTGGCAAGAATGTGGAGAAATTGGAACCCTCACACACTGTTAATGGGAATGTAACATGGTGCAGCTGTTTTGAAAATAGTTTGGCAGTTTCTCAAATGTTTAAACATAGAGTTACCATATGATCCAGAAATTCTACTCCTAGGTATATATCTATGAGAAATAGTTTCATAGAAACAATTGTACATGAATGTTCTTAGCAGCATTAATCATAATAGCCAAAAAGTGGAAACAGCCCCAGTGTCAATCAACTGATGAGTGGACAAATAAAATGTGATATATCTGTAAAATAGAATATCATTTGACAATAAGAAGAATTGAAATACTGATACATGCTAAAACATAGGTTAACATTGAAAACATTATGCTAAGTGATAGAAGCCATTCACAAAGGACCAAATATCGTATGCTTCCATTTACATGAAATGTTCAGAATAGGCAAATCTATAGCAGCAGGAAGTAGTGGTTGTGTCTAGCACTGGGCAACAACTGGGGGAGACAGCGGGTGACTGGAAGGGTGATGGCTAAGGAGTATGGGGTTTCTTTTTGGGGTAATAAAAATGTTCTAAAATTGACTGTGGCGATGGATGCACAACTCTGTTAATGTATTAAAAGCCACTGAATTGTACATCTTAAAGTGGTGAATTATATGGTACGTGAATTATATTTCAATAATGCTGTTCTAAAAGAACAAAAACAAAACCTCCACTGTGCTGTTAAAGGGATTCAGTTGTTCCCCACCAAGAAAGAAAAGAAAAGATGCCACTGAATATTCTCTGTGGTGGATGCTGAGATGCACTACTCAGAACCACACTTGAAAGACTGAAGGATTTATTCTTCCAGCTGCTCAGGGTGTGGACGGCTGGTGGCTCACAGCAAAAGTCTCTGTCTGGGAATTGCCTTCAGTTGAGGGTACACCTCATCCCAACCACAGTCCACATCCCATGATGGAGCAATGTGGGTGTCCAAAGGCCAGATCCCTCTTCTTCCATTGAGGACACCTCTGAAGGGTCATCTCAGCTCCAGAGCTACTCCTGGGATCAACTGGAACTGTATCGCAGCTCAGTTCCCCTGACTCTTTTACAGGTACCATTCTAAATAACACTCCCCAGTATACCTTCTCCATACATCTCCATCTCAGAGTCTGTTTCCCAAGGAACTCAACTTAAAAACACCCGATATTGAATGACTATGACTTATTCTCATCTTCTTTAATATAGGTGGTCCTCATCAGTTACATAGTAGGGACTCAAAATGTTTGATGAATTGAATTCTTTTCCAGAAACTGACTTGCTTGCTATCTGCGTAGAGAATGAGTTTATAGACAATGGCTGTCTATCTTCTACTTAATCCCTGAAAGTAGTTATTTCCGAAGGTTGAGTTGTCTGACCTCTGGTTTTGTGTTCTGTACTTTTGGCAAACTCAGCCCTTTCCACAATCTCAGTTACTAAATAAATCTTTCTGCTGGTGAATGTCGTATCACCAGGTGGCTAGACATCTCCCCTTGCCTGTCCTGTGCATTCCTAATTAAGATTGAATGCTAACCTGTGCTGTGCCTATGGGTTGGAAGAATTAAGAGTGGTGATCCCCTTAAGACTCTAAGAACAGAAAAGAATGTAAGTAAAATGTGAAATGTATCTGGAAGCTTGTGAGGTTGAAAAAGAGTGGGAATGAAGGCATGCTGAATGAATTACAGAAGAGTTAGCCAGGACTTGCAATTAAGACTGAGAGTTAGGCATGTTGTAATCAGAGCCATTAGAAATTGTGGCTTGCAGCTTGAGCAGTTCCTTAGAAGCAGCCAGGGGTATTAATCTCTGGAAGTGTCAGCTGTGGGAGATGTCACCACAACGTCTAACTCAACAAACTACAACTCATTTTCTTATTTTAACTTGATAACCCCAAATATCCATTTATCAATTACTGGCACCATTCTTTCTCTGGTCACTCATCCTTGAAAATTCAAGAAGTCTTTTTTTTTTTTTTTAAAGATTTTATTCATTTATTTGACAGAGAGAGACACAGCGAGAGAGGGAACACAAGCAGGGGGAGTGGGAGAGGGAGAAGCAGGCTCCCCGCAGAGCAGGGAGCCCAATGCGGGACTCGATCCCAGGACCTTGGGACCATGACCTGAGCTGAAGGCAGTCGCTTAACCAACTGAGCCACCCAGGCGCCCGAAAATTCAAGAAGTCTTTGACTCTTTCGGAGACATTGCTCCACATATCCAGAAAAATCTCACTATTTTTGTGAATCACATTCTTTCTCCAATTCAGTAGAACTGAATTATAGTGACTGCTGCTTTTTTGTGCATAACTGATTTCCAGGATTCATTAAACAGTCATTTATTTATTTGTAAATTAGGTTTTTTAAAAAAAGATTATTTATTTATTTGAGAGAGAGAGAGAGAGAGAGAGAGAGAGAGTGCATGAGCAGGGGGAGGGACTCTGGGATCATGACCTGAGCCGAAGGCAGAGGTTTGACTGACTGAGCCACCCAGGTGCCCCAAGAAAAAATGTTTTTAAACTGTTTCAGAGGAGTATAAAACTATTTTATATTTAAAATATAAAAATATTTTAAAAAATATTTTTAAACTGTTTTATACAAAACTCATAAACATTACTTTATAAAATAAGCTTTAAATTTTTAACACAACAAAAATAATCCCCCACAAGTCTAAACCCAACCTTATCTTACAGATATGCACATCTGTGTTTGCAAAGATATAAACAAGGGTTTCCACTGCAAAATTGTTCACAGTTTTAAGAAAAAGGTTTGGAGGGGCCCCTAGGTGGCACAGTTGGTTAAGCACCTGACTCTTGATTTTGGCTCAGGTCGTGATCTCAGGACCCTGAGACTGAGCCCCACACCAGGCTCAGCACTCAGCGGGGAATCTGCTGGAGATTCTCCCTCTCCCTGTTCCTCTACTCCTCCCTGGCACATGTGCGTGCTCTCTCTCTCTCACTCTCTCTCTAAAAGTAAATAAATCAATCTAAAAAAAAAAAGGAAAAAGGTTTGGAAACAATCTAAATGTCCACCCAGCCTGACATGTTCCTATACAAATGGTAGTATCTATAATAGTGTTCTGCATATTACTGTTTTTCTTAAAATGTTATCTTGGAGATTGTTTCCTTTTAGGATATACAGATCTGGATATTCATTTTATTCATTTATTCATTTTAACAACTACATAAACCTTCCTCCATATTTCAGATACCTTACTTTCTGTTTGTATTTCTCAAACTGTTCCATGCTACTATGTCCAAACCCTCTCTCCCATTAAAAAAAAGAAAGAAAAAATATCCCTCATTCACCCTTCATTGCTCTTCATTGGAAACCCTATCTCTCCCTTCTCATACATGCATAAACTTCTCAAGAGAGTACACATACTTCCTCAACCGGAACCCGTTCTTCAACCCTCTCATCTGTTTTTGTTCTCATCCTTTCAACAAAACAGCCCTCAATAAAATCATCAATATCGTTCATATGACTGGACACATGAAGTTTTTTCTCCAACCAGTGATCTTCTTTGTTTGTCTTGTTTACCATGCACCATGCTCTCCCTGAGTTCTGTGATGGAAGGCATTCCTGGTTTTTCTTCTGCTTTGATAACCTTTTATTTCTGCCTTCTGCCTGGCAATTAGATCTTAGAGTTCCTCAAGTCTCAGTTTTAGGCCATCTCCTGTCCTCATTCTACTCTCTTCCTAGGCGAAAATACACTACAGTGTCAGTCATCCTCCACAGCCTAATGAGACTCCTACATGCCTGGCCCATTCAGCTCCCTAATTGACCAGCACCTCTCCTTGACCACCATCTTTTGGAAGTTTTAAAAGCACTTCAAATTCAGCATGTCCAAAATTACCTCATAATCTTCCCCAAAAATCTAGGCTTCATTTCCAGTGTTCCCTATATTACTAAGTGCTACCATAATTTATCCATAGCAAAAGCCAGATACCTCAGAATCATCTTTGATGCTTTCCTCTCCATCCCTGAATCCATCACAAAATCATGTCTACTTAACCTCTTGAATGTCTTAAATATGTCCGCTCCTTCCTATCTCCACCGCAGCCAAAGAATGCCACGACACCCTTGTCTCTCATATGGATGATTCCAGGAGCCTGCTAACCTCCAACCGCTCTCACCAGCCTCTCCAATCCAGTCTCATCCAGAAGCTAGTAATCTGTTCAGTATAAACACCAGGGATGCTACATTCCAATGTAGGAACATTAACGGTGCTCCTGGAATAAAGACAAATGCCTTATGTGGCTTATGTGCCCCTGTCCCCTTATTGTCTAGCAACAGCTCACACACATTCTACACCTTGGCCATGCTTTCCTCCTTTAATTCCTTCACTGTGCCATGTTCCCTCCCACCAAAGGTCTTTTCACAAATTGTCCCTCTGATGAGATATCATTCCCTCTCTTCCTTGTCTAATTAATGCCTATTTATCATATGTCCTACAGATCTTCATACCCCCAAGAATCTCTTTCTGCCGTCCCTGACTGGATTAGAGTCTCTCTATTAAGACATATCTCTGCTTCCCAACACTGTCACAGTTGCAATTTTACATTGATTTATATAATTATTTTATTAACATCTATCTCTTCTTTAGATGACAAATTGAGAGCGATACATGTTATTTTTCATAACAAAGAATGTTTCCCAGTAGAGTATTTCCTGGTAGATGGCAAATGCTCAATAAATAACTATTTAATCTGGGCCCCTGGGTGGCTCAGTTGGTTAAGCGTCCGCCTTCTGCTCAGGTCATGATCCCAGGTCCCAGGATCGAGCCCTGCATTGGGCTCCCGGCTCCCTCTGCCTCTCACCCTGCTCGTGCTCTCTCTCTTTCTTAAATAAATAAATAATCTTTAAAAAGATATTTTCTCTTCTGATAAATGCATGGTTTTTACTTTAGTTTTGTGCTTCAACAGTTGACCTATTATATTATAGTATAAAGAGTGAGGTAAGGGTACAGTATTTTTTTCAGATGACTATCCAGTTTTTTTCAATACCATTTATTTTTTTATTCTATTTTTTTAAAAGATTTTATTTATTTACTTGACAGAGAGAGAGACGGAGAGAGAGGGAACACAAGCAGGGGGAGCGGGAGAGGGAGAAGCGGGCTCCCTGCTCAGCAGGGAGCCTGATGCGGGACTCAATCCCAGGACCCTGGGATCATGACCTGAACCGAAGGCAGATGCTTAATGACTGAGCCACCCAGGCGCCCCTCAACAGCATTTATTAAATAATCCCTCTTTTCCTACTAATTTGAAATGCCATTTTATTGAATAATAAACAACTGATATATCTGGGTCTCTTTCTGGACTGTCCATACATTCCATTATCAAACCATTCTAATCAATTTATTTTATGTTTTCATATCTTGTGGCTTTAAATTCTATGATGATATTTTTCTTTCCCATGAGTTATTTTAGCTTATTAAGAAAAAAAAAAAAACCCTTTCTTTTGTCTTCTTATTTTTCCCTTGAATCCTTCTATGTGCTTTGAACTCTTATTTCATAGAGGCCATTTCTAATATTTATATCTGCTAAAGAATGGTTTGGCAGGATGTTCACCTGTTTCATGGGAAAATTTTTCTTGTGTGTATTCTTAGTCCACCTTCTACTTATGCACATTTCTTTCCTCCTTTTTCTTTCAGTATTTTCACATAGATTTTATGTGTCCTTTCTCAGCATCCTTTTATTTTGGGCTAATTTTACTGCAACACTTATTCAAATATACTGTGGCATTTCCCATCTATTTCTGTTTCTCATTCTTTGTCGTTTACAGGTGGTTTCAGAGGAAAACAGCCTCAATGATGTTTTTGTTCTGCTATCTTAAAGCTGGGAGTCCTCTGACTTTTATCTTTTGAGGCTACTTTTGGTTCCTCTTAAGCTTTATAGATTCAGAGTTACCTGGAAAGGTTTTCAGGAACTTATGCTGATCAACAGGGCCCTGTCACTGCAAGTATTAGAGTAGCTGTAAGGTTATGGAGTAAGTCAGAATTAGAGGAAAAAAATAATATGCAAGAGTTTGTAAGTGGAAAAAATAGACCTTAATGAAATAGTAAAATGAAAGTAAATAGTTAATTTTTTTCCCTGTGGAATTGGTTGTATGATGGAATGGTAAAAATTATAAGTGTAAAGTAGATTCACTGTTTATACTTTAAGAGTTTTAAATGGTTCATGAAAATCTATTTTTTTTAGGGGGGGAAGGGCAAAGGGAGAGGGAGAGAGAGAATCTCAAGCAGACTCTGTGATGAGCGAGGAGCCCGTTGTGGGGCTTGATCTCACAACCCTGAGATCATGACCTGAGCTGAAATCAAGAGTTGGATGCTTAACTGACTGAGCCACTGAGGGACCCCAAAAAGCTACTTGTTATTGAAATGCTAAATTATTTTTAAAAATGCAAAGATTTAGTTTATAGACATTTTGTAGGTATTATTGCTTATTGTTCAAGTCAATGTATTAAAAGTTGTACAAAAATAAAGATGACAATATTCAGATGAAGAAAACATCTATATGTGCCTCAACACATGAGTAAATACAAGAATCTTTTACTCTGTTGCAAAAAGCATTAAGAACCTGTTTTCCAGGGGCACCTGGGTGGCTCAGTTGGTTAAGCAACTGCCTTCAACTCAGGTCATGCTCCTGGAGTCCCCAGGATCAAGTCCTGCATCAGTGTCCCTGCTCAGCAGGGAGTCTGCTTCTCCCTCTGACCCTCCCCCCCTCATGCTCTCTCTCAAATAAATAAATAAATAAATAAATAAATAAATAAATAAATAAAATCTTAAAAAAAAAAAAACAACACAGCATGTTTTACAGAACCAAAAGTTTTCACTTTGGATTTTCTTTCCACCTTGTGTAGTAAAACAGTGACTTTACTACATCCAAATTCAGGTGTAGGAAGTGTTGTTTTTTTTTTCCTGGCTGTTAAAAATGTGTGGCTTGTTCATCTCTCTTTCATTTTTGTTTTATAATCATTATAATTTTGTAATTTTTTTGATGTTCACTTATGGTAATAGGCAAATTGTACAGTTTAACAGAAATTTTCCATTTTTCTACCTCTTCCCGGTCATTTTAATTCATTTTCTTTAAAAAGGGCTCTGCAAGATCATATAAAAGAAGTAGATCCAAGATCTTTACGTCCAGGACTTTTCTAGAGCTTATGTGCTGTTTTCTCTAAGATGACTTGATCTTTCTTTTTGTCTTTTCTTTTTTATTGAAGTATAGTTGATGCAGTATTATATTAGTTTCAGGTATACGACACAGTGATTAACAAATCTATACATTATGAAATGCTCAGGTGACTTGATTTTTCTTTTTTTTTTAAAGATTTATTTATTTGAGAGAGAGAGTGAGAGAGAGTGGGGGAGGGTCAGGGGGAGAGAGAGAAAGAGAGGGGAAGCAGACTCCCCACGGAGCGGGGAGCCTGATGATGGGGGGTTCGATCTCAGGACCCTGGGATCATGACCTGAGCCTTAACCAAAAGTTGGACATTCAACCAACTGAGCCACCCAGGTGTCAGTGACCTGATTTTTCTCTTTTTTTTTAAAGATTTTATTTATTTATTTATTGGAGAGCGAGCGAGAGAGAAACAGCATGAGAGAGGAGAGGGTCAGAGGGAGAAGCAGGCTCCCCGCTGAGCCGGGAGCCCGATGTGGGACTCGATCCCAGGACCCTGGGATCATGACCTGGAGGCAGTTGCTTAACCAACTGAGCCACCCAGGCGCCCCGACCTGATTTTTCTAATAACAAAAGCTGCCAATCTGTTAAAGAGTAACCAAGCACTATACTCTACTTGCTATTTCACCATAAATGACACTTTTGAATTTTTGGCTTTAGTCAAAGCACTGAAAATCTAGCAGCATTATAATTTGGTTTTCTCTGATTCAGAACCAGTGATTCACTGCTGATTACTGTTCTTACCTTGACATACATTATATTAAATGGTTCTAAGTTTTAATTACCATATTGATTCCAATGTACTAACCATCAGTGATCATACTATATGGAGCATTCAGTCTAGTGTAAAGGAGACTCGGGACATTTTATTATATTTTCTCTAATTAGCTATTTTATTATTGGAAATGGGAAGGAGATAGAGTCTTACATAATCTAAATCTGAGATCCATCCAAAAGTGACTTAAATTGGTATTAGTAAGTTGTTTGTCATTTTGTGGTTGGAAGTAAATTTGTCTGTCTCATTCTATTTTCCTGTATTGAAAATATCCATGTTTTTTCTTCCCCTGCTACAGAGAAAGATTTGTAGATTTTTCTCTAAATCCCAGCCAGGAGTCAGCAAAGTGACCAAAAGTGAAGGTTCTAGAGGAGAAAATAAATGTCAGGGTATAGATATAAGAGAATCCATCTACAGATACAAGACTGAATAAAAAAATGGTCAGGCTCCATTAGTAATATTATATGCCTGGGGATGGGGAGGCATGAGGAAGTGGTTTGAGGTAGAGTAATTCCCTTGTTCCTTCCTGCTCTCCTTCACAGCAGTCAAACCTGTATCAGTATCTGAAGCTCTCCTGGCCTCTTTCAAGACCCTTTCCATTTTTCCTCACCAGTGTTTCCCCCAATAAATCTCTTGCGTATCTAGTCATGTCTTGGCATGTACTTCTGAAGGTTTTGTCCACATGTGGTTTTGCTCACTTGTGGGCCAGGGTATTTTCAGGGGGAGTTAATATCCCTGGAATCTGTGGTGACAGGAGTACTAACAGACATAGAAGTGATAGAATTTGGATACAAAAAAGAAACCCCAGGAGCTATTTGGTTAGCTGTCTCTTCACATCTGGACATTCTTACCTCTTCAAGCCTAAAATACTTGGACACTATGACTTTTATTTTGTTGTTATTATATATTGTAATAGTTTAATTTATCCAAAACCAGGCTTTAAATTGTGTTCCTTAATACCTTCATAACAGGGCACACAGCTGTTTACCTTACTCCTTGAACCTTATATATGTTTATGTCCATTCACATGAATGCAGGTTTTTCTTTATAAGAGACATGAGGGGTTAAAATGAATGGATTGAGGCATGTAGTATGGTTTCTGCTCCTATTTTAATGTGTGGCATTGGGTTTGAGCTCTTTCGTCAGAGAAGAGAGGTGAAGAAATTTGCAGAACTATACAAGAGAGGGTTTTTTGAGATTCAGGGCATAAACAGAGCTGTTGGGTTATGCGAGAGACAAAAGGTGACAAAAAGTTGGACAGGATGTCATTGTCTTGTCTTTTACAAGGATCCCAAAACACATCTGAGATCCCAAAGGTTTAGAAGTGTTAGAAGTCTCTGTAGTCAGCACCCTTGGCTTGGACCTTGAAGTTCTAAAGGCAGACAGTGTGAACAATGGAGCCTCTCTTCCTGGCTTTATGGGTAGTGGACATTGTCCAGTTGGAGACAGAATGGTAATTCTAGTGACAAATGGATTTGTGGGCATATATGAGGCAATCTTTTTGTGAACTCCAGAAAAACTGAAGGACATTTTGGGAATAACTAGTTTCCACTAGTTTATTTTAGAAATAATATTACCAAAATATGGTCTTTAAGAGTGAACAGAGCTTTAAGGAAGCTTTCATTAATTTTGGGAATCTCTTCCAGGATTTTTATAATTCTTATGCAATATATATCCACAACCAGTACTCCCACTAAGAAAAGTAGAACTATTGTTCTTTAGCAGAATTAGCCTTAAAGCTGGGCAACCAGGCCCTTGCTCAAGGCCTCAGGATTTGGGGGACCCCATTCGGGTCCTCCTCTGTGGGCCCTCCCCACAGAGGACTTGTGCCTAACTAGAGTCTGTGTCCTCCACTCTACACTACACTTGAGTAATCCTGGAACTCCTTGCCCAAATGACCCCAAGCCTGCTTCCAGAGCCAGTATAGTCTTCTTTGACCTGGGTGTCCTAAGGGTAGAGCATGCTACTGCGTGTACACCCCTAGGCCCAAGGGGTGACCATAAAAGATGGTTGTCTACAGAGGTATGGATGAAGGTTGGCTTTGCGGGTTGGAGCATGCATATGGATGTATTTGAGGCTCCATACATTGCAAGAAAAAGCTGTAAGCGGGAAGAGAAGGGCAGTGGGCCATGGAACTAGCATCTCCAGATATCCTTTTACCACAGGCCCTGGAAATACTGGGAGAAGGCCTAAAATTGGGACAATGTCAGTGTCTTTGTTAGAGAACCGGCTCATGAAATATGGATGGGGATTTTTAGAGATCATGTCTGGCTTGATAAATACCAACAAATTGAGATAAAAGTTGGATTTGGAGAGAATTTTGCAGGTGGGCTTCCAGCTTCTGGGAAGCAATTAGTCATGAGGGAAGAGCCCTAAGTTTGTAGTCCTACTGGAATTTTCCACACATCATAATTTCTCCATAATTCCTCAACATACATTAGAAGAGGGAGGATACATGGAAAGTGATTTTATGTTTATATTTAGTCCGAAGATTTCTAAAAAGACCAACCCTTTTTGTGCATTATAGGGGATGTGTCAAAGTTTTAGGTATGAGAGCACGCCTAAAACTCCAGTGCCTTTCTTCTTAAGTGTACAGTGATAATGTCATTGTCATGGTGGCTAATGGAATGTATGCTTGTGTTTTATTGTGTTTCACGAAGTTCTCAGTTTTAATTAGTAATATGATAATATCACAGATATAAGCCACGTAAGTAAAAGTCTTGGGAGTACACAATACTTTTATTTACTTTTTTTACTTTTTATTTTTTTAAAGATTTTATTTATTTATTTGAGACAGAGAGAATGAGAGAGAGCACATGAGAGGGGGGAGGGTCAGAGGGAGAAGCAGACTCCCTGCCGAGCAGGGAGCCCGATGCGGGACTCGATCCAGGGACTCCAGGATCATGACCTGAGCCGAAGGCAGTCGCTTAACCAACTGAGCCACCCAGGTGCCCTACACAATACTTTTAAAGAGTATAAAGAGCTCTTAATACCAAAAGGTGGAGAACCACTGTGTTAGACATTAGTGTTTCTCACATGATATGGACAGGCATATCACCATTCAGATATAGAGTATTTTGCTAATAGCTATAAGAAGGGGACAAACAGCATTTGTGATTTTAGGCCTACCCAGTAAAGTAGTGGAATGCTACTTTTCTATTACCACCCACTACTAAAGACAGTGCCCAAAACAAGACAAAACAAATCTAGGTGACTTGCTAAAATAATCACTGTCAACTGTTGACTTTCTACTCCTGATCTTAGTTGATAGGAATCAGAGCTGGATAAGAATGCCCCTACGCAGGTGAGATTTGCTGGGCAGTACTCCTGACCCTATGGGAAAGAGAGGACAGTGAGGTGGTGATTCAGGGGATGAGGATGGGCCCACTAACATCTCATGCAGCAAAGTTGTCCTGTGTATTTCTGCAAGTCTAATACAGTGTCCTTTGATCTTGAAGGTATGTGAAGGACTTCTAACTTGTAGATAAAGAAGTCACCGTGAAATACAGAGGGAAACTCTTTCTCTGAAGAGGACTTTGGGGAATGAGGCAAATACTCTCCAGGTGGGGATGATGGTGGAAAGATTGTGGGAAGACACAGGGTGAGATATGGATCTGTTTTTCATCTCATGTTATGACCAAGGTGCTAGGGATGGAAGCAATACAAAAAAGCTGGAGTCATGGTGAGACAGCTTCTTGGGCCCTATCTCTGTAGAAATATACAGGTGTATCAACTGAATGATTGTGCTCTTCCTCAGCCTCTGCCAAATAATTATTTGAACAGACAGTGAACTTTATAAAGGAATATAAGTATGTTGTCAGAGGGAGAGCATATATGGAACAACTTTCTTTCCTAGCTTACTCTTATCTTCCATCCACCATTATCTGCATAGCAGGGATACTATTTTGAAACAATTTCAGATATTTTCCATTTCTCTTAATTCTTGCCATCTCAGCCTTTCAGGCAATGATGGGAGGAAGAACTGAGCCAGCAATACTCATAATAAAAAATAATGAATCATAACTAATAGCTACATGGTGCCAGACACTGTTCTAAGAACTTTATAGAAAGTCTCCCTCTTGAGCATTTATAGGCAGAACACCTCTTGTTTGCTCGCTTTTGTTTTGTTTTTTTGATTGTTGTTGTTGCTCTGTACTTTTTTTTAATTTAAGAAAGGGAATGTGCTTAGGGAATCTTCCAAATTCATTTTGCACTTCTGATTTTATGTTAGAAATAGAATAGGATTGAGCTGAAAACCCGTTGCCATTCTTTTGTGGCACAGTCTCTGAGAGGCCTCCAGTTCCTGACTAGTGTGAGACAGACAAGTTCAACATGCAGTAGTTTTGGAGGCAAAAATAAAGCTCAGAACGAAATCTCAAAGGGCTTAAAGATGGTTACAGCAAGAAGGATCATATTAGTAAACATTCCTTCACCTATCTTCTATAAATTGCTTAAAAATATAGATTCTACTGATGTCAGATTTCATAACTGCATACAGTAGGACAGATTAAATTCTGTCATATTTTTCTACCTATAGATAACTGATACTTACATAATCGGATTTTTTACTTGTTCAAAGAGTTAGTACCAGTGAGCTAGAGTAATATTGGAGAGTAAACAGAAAAATAATCATGTTCAAGCCTGAACTGAAGTGAAATTACAAATATAAAATCTGTTTGCTATATCAACCAGCAAATGCTTCAAAAGATCATTTGGAAGAATGAGAAGAAATACAAGTCTTTTAGCACAGTTGTGTAAAGTCTTATTTATTAAAATATAATTGTGCTTGTTTGGATCAACTCAGAGACAAGAAACTTAGACCCACTTTGAATTACTTATGACTTAGCTTTATATTTTACCACAAATGATCCAGTCATAATAAAGACATGTTTAATTTAAATATACTTGGTATCTCCAAAA
Source organism: Neomonachus schauinslandi (assembly GCF_002201575.2). NCBI lineage: Eukaryota > Metazoa > Chordata > Mammalia > Carnivora > Phocidae > Neomonachus > Neomonachus schauinslandi. The sequence continues at coordinate 77,141,508 of NC_058404.1, forward strand.
AGGAGTAATGCATTTTTTTGAGTAGTGAATGATCACAGCCTGAAGAACTACTGCATGTTATCCTTTGAGGTATTATTGAAAAGAAATTTGATCTTTCTTTTTTATGCATAAGACACTCAAACTTACATAATTGCATATGCATCTGTGATGTATATAATTCAGAATTAGTAAATATGTTCATATATTTATTCTACTTTCATGGTTCTCTTAAAAATAAACTGTAATAGAGTTCTAAAATCAGCTTTTGACATCATAACATTGTTTTAATTTGATAATTCAGATTGATTGGCACAAATGACAAAACAATCCCACATTCTAGGTATATGCAAGGAGTAATCTTGTATCTAGTAATTAATAATATCTTTCCTTGATATTCTTCTCCTTAAGTTAACTGAGAGAGTTAGAAAATGAAACCTGGGACCTAGAAAATGTGCCTGCTTGGAGGAATAAAAAAATCTTAAATCTAAAACATGTATGCATTGTAGTGGCATGATGGACATTTTACTCTGAGAGTGTCAACTTATTATAAGGTTGTAAGAATTGCTCCCATAATCACATGGCACCCATGTAAACATAAATGTAACTGCAAACACTCTTATGCACACATACTCTCCTGCTCCATAAATTGGTTCACAGTGTCATGACATTATGCTTCATTACACAGAATTTAAACCCATGGTTCTCAAACCATGTGCTGACATACCTTGAAGCACTGGAAAGAACTCACAAGGTCATTGGAGAATATTTAAAATATCCAAGGAAACACAATGATACTTATCATCTATCAGAAATTTCAGACTATTAGCTTGAAGTAGTTTACAGTTTCAATATTACTGCTACATTCCTTTCAGTGATGCATATCTTTACAACCCTGGGTTTTGGTGGTTCCTTTGAGGAAGAAAAATTACCACGGAAAAATCAATATGGACTAGGAAAGGAAGGTGTGATGTACAATCTGATTCTAAGATTTGAGAATCTAGTGTGCCCCAAAGGTTCATACATCCTGTTAGCAATTGCTGTAATTTAAGAATGAAATAATATTTTCTTTCAATTAATGTTCATTATTTTTTCAGAGGCTACTAAGTCCTTAGTATATAAGGGCCTGTTAAGTTGTTTAGACCTAACTGCTTAATAAACAAAACTGTTAGGTTATTTTTTAGGTGAAAGTACTGTGCTGAGGCCCCAGTGGAGACTGACACACACATAAGGAAGGGTTAGTATATATGTAACTGGTTATTATGGAGTGAGGCTATAGAGGATGTGTTGATGTTTGTCTGTAGCAGGTGGGATGTGTGAGGGGGGACTGAGAATATGCTCTGAAAAACTGGAACTTGGAGTACCCAGAGCAATGAGAAAAGGTGTCTGTTCTCCCAACTCTCCAATCACTGAGGAGTTGGTAACTGAGGCATGTCCACTAAAACTGCAACAGGTGACTGATGTCAGCCTCCTGATTATATGAAGTGACCTCAAGAAGAAATAAGAAATGGGAAGAACCAAAATCACTAAAACAGAGACATGTAAACGATATTTTTAAACAATCTGATATGACAGAAATATAATGTATTAAGATGACCTAATGGGGGAGGGTAGGGGTGGGGAGGTGGGCTTGAGCGAGCTCTGGGAAGCGCCACCACATAGCACACCACAGGGAACACAATGCACCACCCTGCGGCCAGAGCCGCAGAAGTGGAGGTCCGAGGTAGGGGGAGGGAGGGAGGGGGCGAAGGGAAGAGGGCTGTGCTGGGGGCGGGGCTTGGTCAGACCGGAAGCTGAAGGCGCCCAACGCCCAGGAGGCCCGCGGTGCTGTCTAGCAGAGCATCAGGACTCCCTGGTGAGTGCGCCCCCGTTGCAGGAGGGTTTGGGCGAGAGTTGGGGGCGTGGGGTGGTTTGGGGTCATATGGTTTGGTTTTTAATACTTAAATTTGGTAGAGTGGGTATACTTTTCAGGCAGCATTTATATGGGAAAAATTATATTTATATTTACAAAACTCACATTTTAAACAAAAGGATGTGCAGAAAAAGTCTGGAGTTAATTCAAAGTGATAGAAAATCAGAAATTTGAGCAGACGTCTTGCACAGCGGAAATGTTGGGCATCTAGGATGCTGCAGGTTCCAGGAGGGGCCTCACCGCCTCGTGCGCAGTGCGATCCTGTCACTGTGTTCTGGTCCCGAACAAATTTTCCACAGGGCCTTTTGTATTGAGGCCTTGCCTAAAACTGTGCAATGAGAGAGTGTTGAAGAAAATAGTGAAATAACAGAGCAACGAAGAAAAGCAATTAAATGGAAAAGAAGATGTTACTTCCTACAAAGCCAACTGTTTTTTTTTTAAACAAATTGTGAATGATGTTTAGTGATCAGAAAGATGTTTTGAACATCTAAATTCTAAGTGATACTTTGATAATTATGAATAGGCAGTTTTACGGCTTTAGTTTCTTTTTAAGAAGGTGACAGCATTGTGCCAAAAGCCCTAGCTAGGGCTGGCACGCGCAGAGGAAGGCTTAGTGTTGTATGTAACTGGTTATTGTGGAGCCAGAACATAGTAGTTGTGTAGGTGTGTATAGTGGGTGAGGTGTGTGAGGTGGGACACACATAGGGATTTTCTCATTTAAAAATAATGCAGTCTGGTGAGCATTTGTGCAATTCAGCATTCAATTTTAGGAATGGACTACGGATGTTAAGTAGGGGGTGCTTTTAGTAATTTATTTAATCCTTACCACAGAGAGATTAATTAATTTGCCAACGTCACACAGCTAGTTAATGGTAGAACCAGACTTTGAACCCTAGCTCCAGTGTTTATGCTCTTAACCACAACTCTATGTAGTTTCTAAAGAATACTTTACTTTCACAAGGGTCTTATTTTAAACACTTAAAAGAGACAACAGCCCCGATAGTGGCTTTCACTTGATCTTAGCCAAAAGGCCGAGAAGCGATTGACAGTGGTTTTCAATCTCAAGAATCCAGTATTGGAAGAAGAAATCTGTGTAGGATGACCTTGTTCTCTCTCCCTCACCAGTCCCATCCCTGCTCCCCCTTTGGAATCAAAACCCTTTAGGGGTAGTACTTCCAAAAAGCTTTGGTCATGTTTAAGCAGAGGGGACCTGTGTGCAGCTTCTTGATGATTATCAGCATGTTCATTGTCATTTTTTTCAGGGCAATAGATCTTTAGACATAGTAAGGTCTAAAGAATAAATATTTTAGGCTTTGGTGCAGGCCATATGGTCTCTGTCACAAGGATTCAGCTTTGCTGTTGTTCGGTGAAAGCAGCCCTAGACAATACATAAATGAATGGGGCATGGCTGTGTTCCAAGAAAACTGGTTACAAAAACAGGTGGCCAGCTGGACTTGGCTTGTGAGCCAGGCTGTAGTTTGCCAACCCCTGATCTAGATCTTTGAGTAATTTCTATATCATTTTTCTGAATAATAGTTAATGTATATCAACTGCATGCTCTGTGTCAGGCCCTGGGCAAACACGTTAACATGTGGACTCATTCAATACTCACACTAACTCTATGATGTAAGTACTTTTAAAATCCTGTTTTACAGATAAGGAAATCAAAATATACAGAGTTCAAGTTACTCACGTATTTCACAGGCAGAGCTGGGGCGTCAGAGACTTTGCTGTGAAATACATTCTATTAATAGGTCAAAATGAGGTTATTGTTTTGTAAAGTATGCCAGTATTATTTTATTTGGATTTCATTATTCATTCTGATACCCTTGGAAGCTTATCTGTTACCGTTCCAGTAATCCATATTGCCTTTTGAGATCTGGTCTGCAGTTTTTGCTTGTGGGCTTGACATTTCTATCCTGCACCTTTAAATTTAAATAAAAATCCTGATTGCCCGTTTTGCATTTGATGCTTAGCATGTAGTCATTAATATTTATATAAGGCTTACGAAACCCTATCTGTTTATGGCTGTGAACATAAAAGATCTAATGACTTTGAAGAACACTTAAGAGCAGTATCCAAATATTTAGGGATAAGTGCTTTTGGAAACACTCGACAAAACTATAGTGGAAGCTGCGGAGACAAGATTACTTCCCTCTGCAAAAAAAGACCAAAGACAAAAGACCATCCTGGGAACTTGAGGTTTTCTTTTTTTTTTTTTCTTTTCAAGTATGCACGTGCCAGCTGAGAAAGCTGGAACAGATCAAATAGAAGGGTGTAATTCCAGGGGCACAACTGACTCCTTTGTGAGAATCTTTGGTCTTTCACCAAAACATAGTGGCTCTAAATCTGACGTCTGGTGAATCTTACAGACATGATATCTTTAAGCAAGCAGGCACTAGAAATCATCAGGAAATAATTTTTATATGCAATAAGATATATGTTCTTTTGAACATAGTGTTTTAACTTAATAAAAAAAAGGAAAATTTACCATACACTAGAAAATGTATCTAAAAGGAATAGTCATTCTATTTAGAGTTAGAGTGCAGGGTACTCATAAGAATGTCAGAGTAAAACTTATTTCATGGTAGTTATTTTTTTAACTGAGGAAAAATTTAAACAAAGGCCTCAAGGAATACAACAAACCATGTTATTTTTGTGCCAAACATTCTTGGTTTTAGCCTTTAAGCAGTATCTCTGTTTTCCAGTAAAAACAAAAGCTAAAGCCCGGAATATAGAACCCTGCTTAAGGCTTCGTAATAGAACAGGACAGAGGTGCTGACTGAATCTAGGTTTCTTAAATGTTTTTCAACTTCTTAATACAGCTGGATTGAGCAAATAGCTGATAGAGAAAATTAAGTCATTTTAGGCAGAAGTTTCTGGCAGTTTTCCCCCTTGTTATTTTTTTTATTCAATTAGAATAAATAACATTATGGAAATTTGCTGAGCATTATAACTATTTCCGTTTTTGAATGTGTACTGAAGTTAGATTATCCTATTCTCTCTATAGCCTAAATATATTTCACTGCAGAAATGACATTAGATAAAGAAGTCACTTTTGCCCTCTGTAATTAGGTCACTAATATGAATACAATTCTTGTGAACATCAAAATAATCAGAGAATGTGAGGGATGAAGGGGACTTTAGAGACCATCTAGTGTGCAAGGTTTCTTAGCTTCAACAATAGTAGCATTTTGGACTGGATGGTTTTTTTGTTTGGGGAAGTACAGTCTTGTGCTTTGTAGGGCATTTACCAGTACCCCTAGTCGCTATCCATTAAATGCTATCCACTTAAAAAAGTCCATCCGCCCGCCACCCCCCCACCCAGTCTCAGCTGTGACAATAAAAAATTCTCAATATTGCCAAAGCTACCTGAGGGTGGGGGAGTTACTGATGTTTTCTGAATTAAACTTTTCCTCATTTACCTAGTTAGTATCATAGCTAGGTCTAGTGTGCCAGAGGTAAGAGAAAACAAAGAATGCAGTTATGGATATAATTTAAAGCCTGGCATTAAATAGAATTGACAGACGGAAAACTTTTATTTAATAAATCTATTCTTGCTTTTATGGTTCTTTCTATTATGTTTAGTTCTTGTTTCTAGGACCTTCAGATTTTGCTGTCGATCATACCATAAACACACTGTTTAATTCAGCTTTTTTTTTTTTTTTTTTGGCAGCAAGACTTTCTCAATGAAAGAAGCAATGTGTTGATTTACACTCTAGTGCAAGCTCCTATCTCCTCACTATCCTATAGCCAAGAGTTCACAGATAAGCAGTCTATAGTCCCCTGTTTGATAGTGCTGATATAGATGATCAGGGCCTCTAAGGGGGCTCCCTATCCAGGCCTCACTTCTTACCTTGAAGCTTTGTTCTCTGCCTGTCATATTCACAAAGCACATCACATTATTAACTGTACTAAATTGATTAGAGGCAAGTAATTCTTTGTTAATTCTCTAAAAATTTGTATTTGCATCTTTATGAGAATGTTTAGGAAGAGAAATGTTTTGAGACAGTTTAAGTCTCTTGATGGCATCACTGATTCTTTCAGAAATTGATTAATTCCATAAATATATATAAATTACACACACACACACACATATATCAGAGAGAGAGAGAGAAATAGGATGAGAAGGGAGGTAGTTAGGCAAAAGGGGTGGGAGTACTTCCAGCAAGAGTGTTTAGATGGAGAGAAGAGTGTGTGCAGATTCTAAGGCAGGAAGGAATATGGTACATTCCAGAATGGGAAGACGTTTCCTGAAGCTGAGGCTAGAGTTCAAGGGGGGAAATGAGGCCTTGGAAGAGTAACAGAAGGCAGATGGTGGAGAGCTTGTAAGCTATATTAAGTAGTTTGGATTTTATCACAAGGACAATGGAAAGCCAGGGATGATTTAATAGAGACTTAACAAAGAATATCTATCAGAAAGCTGTTTCCATGATCCAAAGTTTTCCAGTTTTTTTTTGTTGCTTTCATCTTAGAACTGGTCTTAAAAGTGACCTAGTAAAGAAGAACTAAATCATAATTATAAAGATATCAAAGAAGTTATTTTCTAACTGTATGAGTGTTTGTGGAATGATGCCAAACTAAACAGTGATCAACATCAGATCGCAATTTTGCACAGCTACAAGAGGATATTTGGTTCAGGACCTAACAGTCAGGAAAAAGATCTAGGAATGTGACCAGATCTTTTAGGCAGGAGAGAAAAGCAATGGTTTCTAAATTCAACTTAGAAAGCTAGTGGCCACAATAATTTCTATTAGCATTTGAATAAATAACCTTAGCCCTAACTAGAGCATGCACATTTGGAAAACAGTCACAGTTTTGGAGAAAGCTGCTGTCAGTTCAGTTTTTGTTCTGCTGATAGAACAATCTGTTCCTGTTATGGTGCCCTGCTACCTCAATGAAATAGAGAGATTGCAAGCTGTACAATTGGGAAACCAACAAAGTCAAGCTGTCCTGACTTTTCTGGTTTAGCCTTTGAATTGTCAACTGAGCTATAAACTGGGACATGTTTAACACAGGAGGAGGCCCATATTCCTAACCCCCAAATGTAGAATGCTTATTACTTTTCCCGATTTAATTACACATATGATTGTTCTATGCAATATGAAGAGAATATGGCCGTTGAATCGGAGGATGACTAAAATAATATCATGGTGCTCTTTGATGTAAAACCAGAGTTTATGTAGCAGAGTGGGGTCTGGCAATAACTCCTGTCATTTTTCAGCTTTAAAGAGTAAGTCTAAACTGCTTCCTTTTGTACTTCATGTAGATGACCAAGACAATGAGAACATTATTAATAGTAAATTCTAGTTAGTAATTTTCTCTGAAGCTATTGGACAAAATTCTTTTCATATCATGAGCTAATAAACAGGAATCTAGTATATTATGCAGGCTGCCTCTCAGACTTTGAAAGCCAGGAAGTTTTTTATTATATGTTAGAAAAAATATCATTTTCAGGATTATTTTGGGACATGTATGTGGTAAAAGTACCATTCAAAATGTTTTAAAATAAATGTTAAATATTTGGCACAATATTTTGAGATGCTTAGTTAAGCACAAGGACTTCTGTGAGTTTTTGCATTAAAATATCAAATTCTTTTCAAATGGAGGTTTGAGGAAAATTATTTTGGTCATATTGGCTTTGGTAATAATTCCATTCATTCAGTGTGCTTTATTTCCTGCCTATTTATTTATTTGTTTGATTGAGAGAGAGCAAGCACGCACGTGTGGGGTTGGGGGGGAGGGGCGGAGGGAGAGAGAGAGAGAATCTTAGGCAGGCTCCATACCCAGTGTGGAGCTCCACATGGAGCTCCATCTGATGACCCTGAGATCATGACCTGAGCCAAAATCAAGAGTTGGACGTTTAACTGACCAAGCCATCCAGGTGCCCCTATTTCCTGCCTTTTTAAATACTAATTTTGATTCTGAGAAAATTTAAAAAATGTGTGATAAAGAGATTTTTTCCTTTTACTCAAAAATTAAAAAATCTTAGTAATTTTCAACTTAGTTTTGCATTCCAAGTATGGGTTTACATTAAAAAAGATCTTTCAAAACCTGTATGTTTTGTTTTTCTTTTTTTTGTGGGGGTTAGCAGGTAATTGTTAGGCTATGACTGGAACTTGAAGCAATATTACCATTCTGTCTACATGATTCTTGAAAATAATAGGGGAAATTTCTTCCCTGGGAACAGAACAAAGATGTTGTAAGTGTAAAAGTTGCAGGGTGAAAATATTATAATGCCATACTTAAAAACTATGTTAATATAGGAGTGGAGGAATTGGCTATGGTAGAGACATGTCTTTCAAGATTGACAGATGGCTTAGAAGAGAGCACTGGGGAAATCAAAGACTTTTTTTTGGTGGATGGTGGGTGTCTAGAACTAGCTACGTTTTCAGAGGGAAGAGGAGTAAGAGTTGGATATGAAGGGGATGTTTTTTCACTCTCACCTCCATGGATACTCTCCGTATCTTTCCAGCTGTTTCCTTTTAAGAGGAGAATTTCTAATTATCATTTTTTGGCTCTATAACAGTGATGCACACTAAATATGAACAGTTTAGGCAGACTAATAGTAGTTAGGGAATCCAGTAAATTGTTTTCCCCAAACTGAGATATTTGGGCAGTCTTCTTTTGATTTCTGTTATTTCAGTGAATTAGAAATATTGATTCTCAGACTCTGTCATTATTAAGCATTTCTCCATATAGTTAAGTCTTAAGTATTTTTTTAAAGATTTGATTATTTATTTAGAGAGAGCGTGTGGGGATGGGGAGGGGCAGAGGGAGAGAGAAAGAATCTCAAGCAGACTCCCCGCTAAGCACTGAGCCCAACGTGGGGCTCAATCTCAGGACCCTGAGATCATGAGCTGAAATCAAGAGTTGGATGCTTAACCAATTGAATCCCTCCATATAGTTTAATCTAATTGCTTTTTAAAACTCTTGTTTAAGATTTTCCACAATAAAGATTTTTTTTTTTAGATTTAAAAATTTTTTTTTAAGTAATCTGTACAGTCAATGTGGGGCTCGAACTCATGACCCTGAGATCAAGAGTCACACACTCTTCTGACTGAGCCAGCCAGGTGTCCCACCCACAGTAAAGATTTTAATGTCTTTTTTCCTTCTCTTTCTGTTCTCTCCCAATTTCTCAAGCTTCTCACAGTTTTTAATGTGTAGTATGTGCAGTGAGTGCTGAACTAGCCACTTCTGCACTTTGAACATGATTTTTACCCTTTCCTAGACCCTTCTTTAGTCATCTGGAAAATAAGGAGATGAACTAAAGCAGTGTATCTCAGTGGGGATTATCATAAATCAGGTTTTGTGCAGGCAGACTCTGAGAGGGAGACTTGAGTGCACAAGATTTACTGGTAGATGTTTGCAAAAGATACTCCTGGGATGAAGTTAGGATGGCAGGATGGGGCAGAGGGAGGAGCTAAGTTGCAGCAGGATAGCCAACTGAGGTCTCAGCCAATCCTACAGGGAGCCACAGGGAAAGAGAGGCCCTATGGAATTGTCCCAAGTGGAAGCAGGCCTTTGCATGCCTTTATCTGCCAGATATCGTCTGTGGGTTCCCCCCGGGAGGTGCAGTAACCTTGAGCAATGCTCAGTGAGGAGCATAGCTGTGAACCATAAGCAGACAATATTCCCAGCCGCTGGGAGATTGGCCTTGAAGAGAGGTTCTGGGCAGAATACCAGCTTCTACTACTAGTACTTTGGGCAGAACAATTCTTTGTTAGGTACAAATAGCCCAGGCATTGCAGACATGTAGTATCCCTGACCCCACCCACCAGGACTATCAAACATTCTCCACATTTCCAAACAACCCCTGGGACCCTGGTTGAGGATCATGGGAGATCACTAGGCTGAAGCATTGCTCAGTCTACTGTGGATCTAACATTGTTGCTTCTGGACGAGTGAGTGTATTTTGGATGAGAGTACCACCTGATCAAAGTTAGAAAAGATCTGGCAAAAGAATGAGTGTGTTATGACTCGAGTAATGCTGTGCTGAGCCTAGTTGAATATAAATAGTTCTGGGGAATTACCAGATCAAAGGGCATGAAGATTTTAGAGAGTGTTGCTCTGTGGAGTGGTTGGGCCAATTTATATTCTCCCTAGCATTCTAGCAATCATATACTTTTACTATTTTCTCTCTATTAACTTGAATCTCTGTAAATTTCATTGTAGATGGAGTCCAGCCAGATAGGTAAGGAAGTGGCAAGATAGGAAGGAAGCTTGTGTACCACAAGATGAGCTACTGTGTCTGTTTTATCCAGGTTTCACTAATGCTTCCCAGAACCCCTCTGATGACATGAGGAGAGCCAGGCAGAGGGTAGTGGGCGAATTGCTGGGCCCCTTATCTACAATTAATGTTTAAGAAAAACCAGAACACTTAAAAGAGATAAAGATTTATGGGGAAGAAAATGGAAATGTTTTAAATATTCACTGTACAATTCAAACGCTCTTGATGGTAAACCTTTGTTAGATTAGTTTAGTTTGGATGAACAGGTTTGATTAGTTCAACGCTGTCTTTTAATATCTATTTTGAGTTCAAAAAGAAATATCTGTAGCTAGCCTCATCTTGTTCCCAAGGGGCCAGCTGGTGCTGGGTTTGGCAGCTTCTTTGGAGAAAGACTCAATGAGTGTGGAGACTAAAATAACAAATTTGTTTTGATATTGAGTGGTTCCAGAACATGATTTGAGGCTTTAAAAATTAATTGCAGAGGTATCCAGCTATTATCTGTGAACAGAAAAACCTATTGTCTTCCACATTTACACAAAGTTCTTGATGTGGTCCATTTCAGGATCCTTTCTTTTCCCCCTGTTTATTTTTGTTTTCTGTAATTATAGTTCATCCAGTAAATAATTAATTTGCCCTCATATTTTAGTGTGTCAGTAGATGATGACACTTTTCTACACTGGTAGAACATGAGTCAGCCCATCAACAGCATATGGCAGAGACCAACATTGAGTTACCCATGTCACTTGAAAATCAAGTTGATGTGTGAAGAAACTTTTAATTTTACTTTAGAGAAAACCTAAAATTACAAGGGTTAGGTTAAGTATTTTGTATTAATTGTATCCCTTGATTTTACATTTTTAAAAGTGACTAATCAATTATCCTAAATGCGAAAAAATGCTAGGAAGGTAGGTGTATTTTGTTATAATAGCAAAACACCCCCAGTATTCTGCTATAAAAACAGATTGGTTTTCTGTAATTGTTTATGGGTCTATTAAAATAGGTTGATATTTTAATCTAGGTTCTTTCATTGTAAGAAATTTAAATAATTATTACAAGGGCAAAACACATTTATTAAAGACAAATCAGGAACTATGGAAACAAAAGGAAGAAAACAAAAAATATTCATAATCCAACCATTTCTAGACAACCATTCTTATATAAACCTTGGTTTACATTCTTCCAAGCTCTTTTCTTCTTTTTTTGGTTGCACCATTCCAGACTTTTAAAAAATGCATGTTAGTTACATATAAAATGTATTACGTTATTAATAATTATTTCCTAGCCTACTTTAATCAAGTATGTCATGAACATATTTCTAAATTTGGATCCACTTTATTTTTCTATTTTTTAAAAATTTTTATTTATTTGTCAGAGAGAGAGAGCACGAGCACAAGCAGGGGGAGCAGCAGGCAGAGCAGGCAGAGGGAGAAGTAGACTCCCTGCTGAGCAGGGAGCCTGATGCGGGACTCGATCCCAGGACCCCGGGATCATGACCTGTGTCGAAGGCAGACGCTTAACCGACTGAGCCACCCAGGCATCCCTGGATCCACTTTATTTTTCCAAACAAATGAATAACATTTCATGGTATGGAAACACTATAATTTGACCAATAAATTGAGGGCCATTTATATTGTTTTAAATATGCCATTGTTTGGCAGAGCATGACGATGATAATTAACAATACTGTATTATATACTTGAAAAATTTTTTAAAGAATAGATCTTAAAATATTGTCACCACACACACACAGAATTGTAATTATGTAAAGGAATAGAGATGGAGATATTAACTAATCTTATTGTAATCATTTTGCAATATATACATGTATCTAATCATCATATTGAACATCTCAAACTTACATATGTGATATGTCAATATCTCAGTAAAGCTGAGAACAAATTAAATTACATTTAAAAAGCCATTGTAATTCTTCAGGAATACCTTTGTATATAATTCATTGAATGCTTGTTAGATTAGTTCCGTAGAAACATTCTTAGCAGAATTGCCATGTTTGAAGGCATGCACATTTTTGAATTTGATACAGATTGCCAGATTTCTTTCCAGAAAGGTTGTACCAATTTACACGCCCATTATCAGTCTATAAGCTTCCCCACCAACACTGTGCATTGGCAGTTGTATTGAGTTTTTACAGATAGGTGATTATCAGAGTGTTGTTTTAATCATTATCTTTCTATCATTAGTGAGATCAAATAGCTTTTCTTATAGTTTTTGGTCATTTGCTTTTCTTGCATGAATTGTTTCTTTATGTCTTTTAATCTTTAAACTGTAGTGTTCATCTTTTTAAATAGATTTAAAGTACTCTATTGGTTAAAGATATTAACGTTTTGTCATGTGTACTACAGTATTTTCCCTAATATTTTCTATTTTTTAATTTTGTTTATGATGTATTTTTTTTCTTTTTTTTAAAAAGACTTTATTTGAGAGAGAATGAGAGAGAGAGAGAGCATGAGCAGAGAGAGGGAGAAGCAGACTCCCTGCTGAGCAGAGAGCCTGATGTGGGGCTCGATCCCAGGACCCTGAGATCATGACCTGAGCCGAAGGCAGACACTTAACTGACTGAGTCACCCAGGCAAACTATGGTGTATTTTCTTGAACAGAAATTGTAATTTTTACATGTAAAATAAATTTTTTTTAGAGAGGGAGAGAGAGAGGGAGTAGGGAGGGGCAGGGGGAGAGGGAAAGAGAGAATCTTAAGCAGGCTCCACACCCAGTGTGGAACTTGACGCAGGGCTGGATCTCACAACCCTGAAATCATGGCCTGAGCTATAGTCAGGTACTTAACCTACTGAGCCACCCAGGAGCGCCTCCCTCCATGTAAAATCTTTTAATATTTTCCTTTATGATTTCTCAATTTCAGTTCATGCTTAGAAAGAACAGTGTCAAATAAAAATATTGTAGTTTTTATTATTTAAAATTTTTTTTCTAAGTTTTTTTTTAAGTAATTTCTTTTTTTTTTTTTTTAAAGATTTTATTTATTTATTTGACAGAGAGAGACACAGTGAGACAGGGAACACAAGCAGGGGGAGTGGGAGAGGGAGAAGCAGGCTTCCCACGGAGCAGGGAGCCGGATGTGGGGCTCGATCCCAGGACCCTGGGATCATGACCTGAGCTGAAGGCAGACGCTTAACGACTGAGCCACCCAGGCGCCCCTTAAGTAATTTCTACACTCAACATGGGGTCCAGACCTATAACCCAGAGATCAAGTTGCATAATCCACTAACTGAGCCAGCCAGGTGCCCCCATATTGTAGTTTTTAAAATATGCTATTGGATTTAACACATAAAACTTTATTGCTTCTGGAATTTATTTTTGTGTATTATGGTGTGAGGTAGTATTTCTTTTTTTTCTAAATAGAGGGTAATTGTCACAATTATAATTGTTTTATAATTCATTCCCACTTATTTGAAATTATCCTTTTATCTTCCACTTAGTTCTCCAATATATCTAGATTTTCTGTTCTCCTTCACTTCCATCTCTTATGAGAATGAGTCTAGTGCTTCATCATTAAGGATATTTATTTTTGTGTTTATTTGAAAATGTTTTGATCATGTTGAAGGAATTTCTACCTTTAATAAAATCTTTAAACAGTATATCGTTGTGGATGTCAATTTTTTTTTTCAAATGCATTTTTCAGGATCTATTAGAATGACCCAATTATTGTTCTTATTTAGTCTTGCACTATAATAATTTTTATCGATAGATAGCTACTGTTCAACCTTTTTTGCACTCTTAGTATAAAGACTAAATGTTTTAATGTTATTCATAAGTTGCTGGATATAAATTTTTAATATTATACATAAGAGGCTTGCATTTATATTTCTTTTTTTTTTAAAGATTTTATTTATTTATTTGACAGAGAGAGAGACAGCGAGAGCAGGAACACAAGCAGGGGGAGTGGGAGAGGGAGAAGCAGGCTTCCCGCTGAGCAGGGAGCCCGATGTGGGACTCGATCCCAGGACCCTGGGATCATGACCTGAGCTGAAGGCAGACGCTTAACGACTGAGCCATCCAGGCGCCCTTGCATTTATATTTCTAAGCAAAACTGACACATTGTTTTCTGCCTTTGTCATCTTTTTGTCAGATTTTGATACCAAGTTTTTTTTTTAGGATTTTATTTATTTATTTGAGAGAGAGAGAGCACGAGCAGGGTGGAGGGATAGAGGGAGAGGAAGAAGCAGGTTCCCTGCTGAGCAGGGAGCCCTATGTGGGGCTTAAGCCCAGGACCCTGGGATCATGGCCTGAGCTGAAGGCAGATGCTTAACAGACTGAGCCACCCAGCCCTGCCCCCCACAAGTTTATGCCTGACTCAGAAAATACATTTACATACGTTTTTTTCTTTGTTTTTTTTTCTTCTATGCCCTGGAATTTTCAAAATAATATCTTAATTGTATCTTCCTTGAAAAATTGAAATAATTAATGTAAGAAAGCACACTGGTCTGGCAGTTTTTTGAATCTAGGTATGTGACAATTTCCTCATCTTTTCCCCATGGTTTTAGGTTTTTTTTTCTCCTTTATGTGGTCAATTTTAGTAGTGTGCATTTTCCTGTAAGAATAGCCCTAGGTTTTCAAATTGTTAGCATGGTATTGTTCAAAGTAGCCTCTTACACTTTTTTTTCAAAACCTTTGTGTTTCTGATTCCTTCCCTTTCTGGGTCAGCAGACAGCATGTTAATAGATAAAGAGTATGGACATAGGGGCCACACTGCCTGGACTTGAATCCTAGCTTCACTGTTTATAAGCTGTGTGACCTCAGGTAAATTACTTTATTTCTCCTGCCTCTCCAACTATAAAATGGGGAGAAAAATAGTTCCTACCTCATAGGGTTGTGGTGAAGATGAAATGAGGCAATATATGTGAAAAGTGCTTAGAACAGTGGCATTTATAAATACTCCACAAATGTTTATATTATTATTATTACTTGTCCCTAATTTTGTGGATATTCCCTTTCTCCCTTAAAAATATTACGCTAGCTGGTGGTTTATCTATTACATTTGTTTTGTCTTATTGTCTTCCATTTTATGCTCTACCCTGATTTCCTCTCATTTTTGTCCTTTTACCATATATATCTTTATAAATTTCTTCAAATGCAGTATTTATTTTCAAATTTTTAAGCATCTTAAACTATACCTATCAAATATTTTCTTACATTTGCAGTAATTTATAAAGATATACACAGAATATGTTTGCAGCAGGTATACTTAGGAGATCATAGATGCCATGCCAATATTCTCGTGCAGAATCCCAGATGCCAGAGTTCAGACTGTGAGGGAATCCTCTGGCTGGACAATTTTAAGGAGGTAGAGTTCTCCTTGACCTGACAGTCTATCCATCTCCTGTCCCTTCTGCCGAGTCTGCCACTGCTGTTGAACAGCACTTAGGGGTGCCCATGATTCCTAGAGGAGAGGGTCTACCACCACTCAGCGGAAGGCCAAGGTGAGGCAAGCTCAGAGGAAGCCTTCTGATACGACTCATCCCAGTGCATTTTCTCTACCTCGACTTTCTGCAAACTGGGAGGTTTTAGGCCTGGACTCTCTCTCTTTTTTTTTTTTTTTACCATAATAATTTATTTAACCAATTGTTGTCTTTGGACATTGCAATTTTTTTTCATATATCTGTTTTTTAAAATTATGTTATTCTTGATGGCATTTGCAGTCCTCCTGAGGACAGAACTTGGTCATCAGATCCATAGAGCTCTATATCTATTTTCCTCCTTCCACTCCAATGCCTCTATTTTGCCAGTCTCCCTCATGTTTGTCCCAAAAGAATTTCCTATCCAAGGGCTTGCCAATTTTGAGAAGGCCTTCTGTTTCCGGGAAAGATCCTGTTATTGCGATAGAACCACAAATTCTATTTTATTGCAATAATACACAAATTGCAGGATTACAAAAGAAGCCACAATGATTCCCTCTTTTTTATCTGCTAGTCAGTGCAAAGCTAAGTAGATTATATACACTAACCATATTGGGCCTGGGCTCTGATGTCATTTACAGTCACATGGGCTTCCATTATCCACTGGTTCAGAGTTGATGTCCAGGATGTTGACTCCTCTCCACTCATCAGTGTGTCTGAATCCCCCTGTTCAGGGGAAACTGTCTGGACCTTCTCACTTTGCTTTTGCTTCTGGTTTTCTAATTCATACCCGAGTGTATTTAGTTCCTGATTTCTGGGCTTTGCCTGAGGTTTCCAGCCCTTGTGGTTTCTTGTCCTGCTGATGTGAAAATTGGCTTCTACAGTTTTAATTCTTTCCACTCTCAGATATTATGGAAAAAAACAAAAACAAAAATAATTTCAGATATTGTCTCGGTGTTGTATACTTGCTTTGGCCATCTCACTTATTCAAACTTGACTCTCCTGAAACCTAATTCTGCTGTTCATCTTTGCTTCCTTGTGAAAACTTTGGTCTTCTCCCACAGCCCTGCTTGGAGAATCAGATACTGACCCAGTGAGGGAGGGTAAGGTGCCAAAGGGAAGGTGTGTCTAGAAGAATGGTTAACCCCACCTTTCAAGCTTTTAATGGGAAGCCAGCATTCAGGACTCATTATGGATAAAACCCAGTGTATGCCCATTGATGCTTACTCTTGGGCTTAATTTTGTTTCTAGTACATCTCTAGGTTCCATGCCTCCAATTTGCTGCCTGTAACCTCGGGAAGTTCTTAAATTTCTTTGACCTTTAGTTCCTGCAGCTGTAAAATGAGAATTCTAATAGGTAGTGATAAAACCACCTTAACTGGATTGTTATGTCTGGCATATTAGCTACTAGTGTTAGAATCTTGAGTTTTCCAATAGACTCATTTCCCACCCAGCAGTCAGAAAAGCTCCATAGTAGTTGCTGTCTGGGCTCTCATCAAAACTCAGGGCCAGCAAGGCATGTGGGACCCAATATGCTGTCACCTGCCCACCTTCTGTCTTTGCTTTTTGTCTTCTGACACAGAGACCCCTAATTAACTTTGTAGAGAGTTAATAACGCCGTACACTTTCTTATATAACACGTTTCAGACTATTTACATATATTGGCCCAAATAACCCTTGTGAAAGATAGATTTTATAATCTCTATTTTATAGCTTAAAACCAAAACCAAAACCAAAATTAAAACAAAACAAACAAAAAAACCCAAACAACAGCAAAAACCAGTGGCTCTGAGTGATTACAAGCTAGCCTAAAGTTATGCATCCAGCAAGAATTCCAATAAGGATTCCAATTCAGGCTTTCAATTTTAAGCAACTCTTCAAATAGTGTGCTTCTTCATCATTTTATCCTCTGGATACTTGGTCCATTGTCCTAAGACAAAAAGCAAACAAAACAGAACAAAACAAAAACCTCTCTATTTAAATACTTAAAAAAATCTCATCATTTCTATTCTCTCTCATTCTAAGCTTGGAAGCCAAGGTACAAGTTTGGTAAATATATTACCTTGACTTGTTGCCCAGTGTTGTAACAACTTATTCCCTGTTTCCTCCATCTTGTATTCTTGAAGGGATTTGCTATACTTTTGATTAATCTCTGAAAAGCCTAGAAAGATATCAGCCTCTCTTAACCACTTTCCCTGTCTTGGAAATATTTGTGGCAGCCAGGCCTTTCTCCACTTGTGGAGATCAAAATAAAACTACTTATAAAGAATGGAATGCTTGAAAGCTTCTCTGATTTTATTTCAATCTTGATGACATTCCTGCTTGCTTTATTACCAGTTTGGTGTGGGGAATTCAACTAAAAGAAATTGCCAGATGTAAGAGATATAGTTATTGCTGAAAAAGTGAAAGTTTGGGGGCTTCTTCATTTGGACTAACTCAAACTACTAGCCAGCCTTTCATTTTCAGAAAAATTCCAAGGCATTTAAGTCCTGCTTTTCTGCAGCTTTCCTATCCACTGTTCTATTTTTCAGGTATCAGATGTTTATAGTTTTTATACCGAGTTCTAATGTAAAAAAGAAATCAGATGAACACATGCATGTTCTTCATTCAGAAGTCTCAAAATCCTGAAATCTTTTTTAGAGTGTGCTCAGTGTGACATAATAGTGAAAAGTTACAAGTCAGTGTTGGTGGTGAATTATGACCAAGGTCATGGAAAACACATTGCTTTTTCTAGTGGTTGCATGATTATCAGGTCTCTGATGATAAATCTGCATCCACTGGAAATGCAGTTAACTTACCTTGGTGATTTTGATTTATTAGCCTTGCAATGGACAAGGTTGCCCATTTGTTAGTGCTTATTTTATATTTGAATAGCTTGGAAGCATATAAATTTGAGGCATAGCTTAAAGTTTGTCTAGTATTTCATATTTTATAGGTAGCATCTGATCAGAGGACTTCAACTTCTGTTATTTCTATTGTGACACTATTCAGTTTTTAATATAGTGAGGACATTTGATTTGCAATTTAGAGCATCTTTCTCTGTGATCAATGCTGAAGTTTCTAAGAACTGTCAGAACTCTAATAAAAACATCAAAGTTATAGATGAACAATCAACTTCATTTGGCGAGTAAAAGTTAAATGGTTTAAAGGGAGGACATTGAAAAACTAGTGATTGGTAAGATGTATTCTATTTGAGCTATTTGAGCTTCTCTGAACTTTTGTTAAAAACAGACATAACTGTAAGGGCTTTTATTAAAAATTATACTTAATTTTAATTATACAGAAGAATCATCTAGCATTGGTCTGGAAAGGCATAAAGAAGATTCTCTGTGACTAGAGTGAGAACTTACGGTATGGGCTTTGAGTGCCAAAATGTAGAATAAATTCCAGGGTTAACCTGACCATAGAAGGAGTTATGTGTCAGCCCGAGTTCTCCTTTCTCCTTCCTTATTGCAACCTGAGGCATAACACCTAATAGGAGCTTTTGAGTGTTAGCCCTTGTAGCTGGGTTTCTCAACCTCCACAGAACAGTCATTTGGGGCTGGATAGTTATGGGGGGCAGGGGAGTTGTTCTATGCATTGTAGCTATGTAGATGTAGGTAGCCCTACACCCAGTTGTGATAACCAACAATGTCTCCAGCCATTGCCAAATGTGCCCCCACCCTGGGAGTAAAAGTCACCCCTGATTGAGGACCACTCTTTGATGTTCATGTTGCAGGAAAGAGAAAAATGACCCTCGAGAAGGTATGCCTCGGGGTGTGTATTAAAATAAGATGCAAAGCACGATATTTAAACCATTTGCTATTAAGCACAGTCAAGTTGAGCTAACCCTTACAAGTTTAAACCAGTCAGAGATAGTTGCAGTGTTATTTCAATATTCTAGATCTGGCAACTGTGTAACATTTGATATTTTGCATTTGATGTTGCATTTGAATACAGCATTGAGAATGATCAAGTTTTTTCATGTAATTTAATACTTGGCATTTATAAATACTGAAGTTTTAATCATCATGGACAACTGTAATTTTATACTGTTACATGATGTTAAATATTTTAAGAAATGAAAAATAAGGAATGTTCGTCCTTCAGTTAACTTTTATTGATTCTTTTAAATCTTGTTGAAAGTGGAGTTTTCCTTCTGTGAGGCATTTTACTCTTTTCTGTGGTCACATTTGGTATTCTTCACCAAGGAAGTTAGCCTGTATTCTTGTCTGGAACAGGAGGGCTCATCTTGATATAAGTAGTTCTATAGTAGCAGCCAATTATCATCTAGTACATCACAAGGAAATATTCTGATTCTAGAATTCTTTGGGTGTCTAATGAAGACAGACATATGGGAGAAGTAGGAAATAACCACAGGGTTGTCAGGATCTAGAAAACTATCTCAATTATTCATGACTTATTTGGAATTGGTTTTAAAATTTTTAAACAAAAATTTTAAAGTTGGATAGTTACAGATTAAAAGAAGAATAAAGGAAGAATATAGGGGTTGGGTATTATCAAGCAACTGAGATCATTATTACTTTGGGGCAGTGTTTCTTTAAGTTTCATTGGAGCTAAGGCAAAAGGTAAGTAGTTAAGCAGTGTCAATTGGGGTAAGTAGTAGTAATTATTATTTTTTTTTAAAAAGCTTTTAAATTATTCTGCAAAGTACTTTTTTTGTCATGGAATTTGTCTGAAGAAATACATTTTTTTAAGGATTTGACAAAATTATATTGATAGAATCTTTTGCTTAGAGATGTTGAGATTTATTAAGTGTTTTCTGTTTTATAATATGGAAAAATGTTGTCAATTAGCTCTCAGAGTTTTGTGCCTTATAGGAAGGAAAGCAAATGGCCTCAGAAGGAAAAAATTTTAAGTGGAGGTTACTAATATGCCATATTGTGTGTGAAGATAATTAAGACCTCTGGCCAATGTCTGATTTTAGGTAGTATTGCATCTTCATGCCAACTCAGTTATAAACTATATCCCCATGTAGCCTTGTGAGTTGATTCACTAGTTTGGGGTACTTAAAAATTTTCACTTAAAAGTTGAAGAATTTTGCCAGATTAAATATATTTAGTGTTAATGCTGAGCTGTTACAACTGTTATCAGCAAAGACCAACACTCCTTTGAGAAAATAAAATTATGTCATTTTTCGAAGAATAGGACACTATTATTTTTGTCGCTTTCCTTTAAAAGTCAGTTCCATCACTAAACAATCCATGTCCTAATATATAGGATCTATGTGAGCATTATACATTTTTTTTTTTGCTATTGATGGTCTCTGTCCATTGGATCTAATGTTAATGATAGACCAAAGAGATCAGAGAAGTCGTTCAGAGAAATTATTCCCAAGTGTTCCTAAGTGAAGTGGAACAGAGGTGAATAGTGATTGTTAGAATAACCAGAGTAACCATTCCAGACCTCTGGTTGGTATTTGTGATTTGCTATGAAAAAAATCTGTCCTGGAGTTCTGAAAATGTACTAAAAAATGTAATGTTTACACTTTTGAAGTGATAAAGTATAAAAACATCACTTTGTCCATCTTTAGTAATTCACCCTATCGACCTAAGGCAATTAGCTTGATGTAGAGACCGGGTGGTTCTTTTGGAACAGGTTGTGAATATAGTTCTGGTGATAAAAGATCATCGTTTTCTAGAGCTGTTTCCAGGACAGCATAGCCAATTACATGTTTTCAAGGGGAGGAAGTTATAGGCTTCTACTATGACTTATAATAGGGAAATATCAACATAAATTATTTTGGAGTGAAATTATGTGATCAATATCTGATGGAAATTTGCTTTTCAATATTTCCTCTTGGAATGTCTTGCAGTTTTTAAACATAATTCTCTGTATTTGAGAAGTTTGGGTAGTGTGCAAAAGGTTTTATTCTGATGAGCATTAAAGAACCTAGGACCCAGCCTCTGTTTGATTTTCTGTATCTTAAGCTTATCCAGAGAGTCTCCTGTTTATTTTTAGAAATGTGAAGGAATTCAGAAGATTCTTTTCAACTGCCTCAAACAATTTAGGCAACTCCTTCATGGAGCCCTGGATCCCAGCATGTTCCTAATGAATCGCAGATTTCCAGTTTTGGGGATGTTTGTAATGAAGCTTTGGGGTTCTAAATGGGTCAGAGCAGATTTCGTACTTTGTCAAGTTGTGAGAAAATCTAGGAGGCAATCTGTGCTAAAGACTCCGGAATAATAATTTTGCCACCTGCTGTTTTTTTTTTGTTTTTCTAGGGAGAGAGGAGAACATTATTGAGGACTAACCAATGACAGTTCTTTAAATATTGAGAGTTCTCAATATTCCTTATTGAGAGATGGGTCAGTTTGTTCCAGCTCAGTATAAAGATGAGTCAAATAAGATTCTAATCATTTAATAAGATTCTAATAAGTTAAGTGAAAACTGTTCTATTCGGCTTAGATATTTGATATTTGGCTTAGATCTAGATTTGTTTTCTACTTAAAATTAAATGTGGAGAAACTGCCCTAGAGAGCACCCAGCATCCAACTCAATTCTTTCTCGAGCTTCAGTTGGTCTGCTTGGAGAGATGAAAAATTCTTAAATTACTTTGTTGATGATTTTTTCTCCTCTGTTTTGTCTTTCTCGAAATCCTGCTCTATAGTCGTTTGACCTCCTAGACTGGTTTCCTACCTTTTGTATCTTCTCTCTCTCTCTCTCTTTTTCACATCTTTTTATCCTTTTGATCTACTTTCTGAGAGATCACTCCAATTTTATCTTCTAACCCTTATACTGATTTTTAAATCATGCTTTTTAGTTTCTAATAGTTCTTCTTATGGTTGTTCTTTGAATATTTCTTATTTGTGACATTTTGATCTCTTGTTACATGGATGAGATATTTTGACTTCCTCCTCTGATTTTTTAAAAAAGTTTTTTTTTTCCCTGAATAACCTCTGTGTCCTATAAGTTGCTTCTTTTTTATTTATTTATTTATTTATTTATTTTTATTTAGTTATATGACAGAGAGAGACACAGCGAGAGAGGGAACACAAGCAGGCGGAGCGGGACAGGGAGAAGCAGGCTTCCCGCCGAGCAGGGAGCCCGATGCGGGGCTCGATCCCAGGACCCTGGGATCATGACCTGAGCTGAAGGCAGACGCTTAACGACTGAGCCACCCAGGCGCCCCCAGAAGTTGCTTCTGGAATAAGATGTTTGTTTTGGTCTGTCTTCCCTAAATAGGGGACTGAAAAGCTTCTTGGAGGCTCCAAGCATTTTAGTAATGTCAAATTTAAGTTTTACTGTGGGAGACAGGAGTGGGTCATTGGTTGGGTTGATCAAACTCCCTAGAGAAATTAATCTCCTCTCTGGAGGGAAAAGTTCTGGGGAAAGGGGCTGTGGGGGTGGAAGGAAGATGTCTCAGGACCTTGTATCTATATGTACAGTTACTTAATCTCCTTGTTTTTAGTAAGTTTCCCATGTCCTCAGTTGCTTGGGATTCCCCTGATTTAAAGACCTGTTTTTTTTTTTTTAATTTAATTTTATTATGTTATGTTAATCACCATACATCATTAGTTTTTGATGTAGTGTTCCATGATTCACTGTTTGCATGTAACACCCAGTGCTCCATGCAGTACATGCCCTCTTTAATACCCATCACCAGGCTAACCCAACCCCCAACCCCCACCCCTCTAGAACCCTCAGTTTGTTTCTCAGAGTCCATAGTCTCTCATGGTTCTTCTCCCCCTCTGATTTCCCCCTTCATTTTTCCCTTCCTGCTATCTTCTTCTTCTTCTTTTTTTTTTTAACATATAATGTATTATTTGTTTCAGAGGTACGCGAACGCTGTGAATTGTGTAAGACTGTTGAATCAAAGACCTTCTGTTTTATGCTTTTCAAGCTTCAGTGGGCAGGGGTGAGGGGCATTACTCAGTAAAGTGGAGTAGGGGAAGACATGTAGGTATCTAACCACTTTTCAAATCGCTTTGATCCAATCCTACTTATTTTAGGTTTCCACCTGCCTCCCCCACTTTACTCAGTTCTAGAAAAGCTGGTGCTACCAGATGCTGAACATTTTGGGGAATCTGTTGTGTAACTAGTTAGTTCTTGACTTCTCCCACTGCCAGTTAAGATTGAGCTTTCTCGGATCTGGTCATTTAATTACTGCTCGTGGACCTGTTTTCTACCTTCCAAAACTTAGGTGCTATTGTTTTCTCTCCTGTTCTTCCCCTTCTTTATGGGCTCATGTCTTAAAAAAACAGGACAAATTAGATACATTTGTTAAATATGCTATCTTGTCCTGGAACACTCTATTCAATTGGATAGGAAGCTTTCAGAAGGTAGATCTTAAATTAATGGTGCACAGGGTTTGGTGTAGAAAGTTTACTTAGAGGAATTTACTTTTTGAGCTAAAAGTAAAAAAATATCAGTTAAAATTTTCTTGTTCGGGGTATAGTTATTGCAACTATCTCTTTCTCGGGTGGTAGTTTTGTATCCAGCCAACTGTGTGAATTTTGAAAATTAAGACAAAACATAATATTTTTATGCGGTGAAAAAGTTCACCAAGGACTAGGTTATAGGTATAGGCTGACATTTCTGCAGAAAGGATCGTGAACCCAGAGATATTAATGCAGTTGACTCATAATGAAGGTCAAGTTGTTGATTTTTACAACTGTTACACAAGTAAAATGCTAAAGACCTTTATCATGACCGCAGTGGTCTGTGTTGTCACCTTGTTGTAGAGGAGGGCAAAATTTATAATTAGGCAGAGTGGAGGATCAGCTTCAATTTACGTAGATCAAACTGAAGGAAAAAAGGAAACAGTTTCTTCTCTTTGTATTTTATACCTGGGATAAGGCAAGAAAAAAATACACTGTCAAATAAAGCCAAAAGGGAGTTGTAATTACTTCTAACTTATTTTGTCACAATAAAGATATGTTAGCATTTTTATTATCAGTGTTATTCCAAATTGTTTAGGCAATATTTAGCTAAATTTCAAGAGGATACTCTGTAAATAATATTTGGGAAATGGTAATTTTTACCATTACTTGAGAGTGTGTGTGTGTGTCTGTGTGTGTCTGTGTGTGTGTCTGTGTGTAGATGATCTAGAAGGTAGGATAGATGAGGTGAGAGGATGAACTTTACCTTGAAGTTTGTAGAGGCTCCTCTGCCATTATATTCTCATTTGTGTCTCTGTAATATGTGGTTATATCATATATTTCTGGTGCTCACTCTCATCCTCCAATTAAAAGTTAAAAAACATGGGATTAATCTGAAAAGAGTATCTGTAGGGTCATTTCCACATGACAGAGGATTTGACCTTTGTCACAGTGATATTTGGTGTTTAAGGATGGCTCTTGGGAATTTGACTCCAAGTTAAAAGAAGCATTTATATTTCTCAGTTCACCCGGAGGAGTAATAAACCATATACTTCAACTTCTGAAGTCTGTTTCAAAGTCAAATGTCTTCCTTTGAGAGTACTTTGCTGCTCACTTATAAAACTGGAAAAGGGCATTTCAGTCAATGCTTTATTCTCCCAGTCAGGAACTGAGGCTGAGTTAGGTGGCCACCAACAGGGATAATTTAAGGGACCCTCAGAAGGCCCTTCTATCAAAACATATCTCCCTGGAAGAAACCTATATATTTCCCCCTACTTTTTTGAACTGTTTTTAATTCTATTACAGATTTACTTCGATTTCAGTCTCCTTCTTTTTTTAAATAAAAATCTCTCAGGGAGGGTCGAGTAGTCTATTAATCAATCATTCATAATTCAGTGTGGATTAGTTTAATTAAGTTGCTTTTCTCTAGTTAATGGAAGTTTTGATGGGGGTCAGAAAGAGAGAAAAAGGAAGTAATTAAGTCCCTGGTGTTCTTCAGTGTAAGGCAATCCTGAGCAGAGGGCACTAAAGTGGGCTCACTTGACATCTCAAGGGCAACATGAGGGTAAGGGATACTGGGATTGGGAAGGTGAGCCACAGGAGCTAGGAGATGAGTTAAGAAAGACAAGTGGGACAATGACAAAGACAAACTTTGAACTTATTGTGGGCCAGAGTCATTTTCTATAATACAGGCCTTTACGTTAATGTTATTGGATACTATGGAGGAATGGCTTTGTATTTTTGCTTGGAATTTGTGTTATGTTTTGTGTAATATATATCTTAATATTTGGGGAAAGAGAATGTAGACTCTTAAAAAAACAGACAAGCTGTATTAGAAAGATGCCATAAAACATATATGGTGCTTATTATATTTTATTTATAAAATGTTTAATGTATAAGCAAACAAATGTTTAATTCAATTAAACATTATTCATTAAACTTCCATTAACTAGAGGAAAGCAATTTAATTAAACTATTTTTTATTTTATTTATTTATTTCTTTATTTATTTTTAAAGATTTATTTATTTATTTGACAGAGAGAGACACAGCGAGAGAGGGAACACAAGCAGGGGGAGTGGGAGAGGGAGAAGCAGGCTCCCCGCAGAGCAGGGAGCCCGATGTGGGACTCGATCCCAGGACCCTGGGATCATGACCTGAGCTGAAGGCAGTCGCTTAACCAACTGAGCCACCCAGGCGCCCAACTATTTTTTATTTTAAACTTAAGGAAATAAATAATCAGGGTTATCAGACTAATTGTTGTCAAGAGCAAAGCAGAGATACCAGAATTATTTAGGAGAGCAATTCAGTAACTCTTTGATTGAAAGAAATATTTCTTTTCAGAAATTTATCTTTTTTTTCTTTGTGTTTTGCTGTGTAGCATGGATAATGCAATATAGTTGTGTCTTTGGTAGGCTTGAAAAATATTTTAGTTTAAACAGGTGTTTCTGTTTTTCTTTTTTTTTATAGCTTGTTCTAAATTGTCAAGCCTTTGAAATAGAATCTATTTTAGGAATTACTGGGCTTGTTCGTCTTATGAAATAGCATATGTGAGTAGCTAACATATTCTTGGCTGATCACACCGATGGGAAACTGACAGCTATGCTAGAGTCCAGACACCCCTATCACTTTTGAGTTTTTATCTTAATTACATATGTATTATCTCTAAAGAAATAAATGATCTCATTCATAGCAGTTGGGCAAAATCAAATCTGGAAGGTCAGAAGCTACCACTTTATATGTAATAGTTAGGCTAACTATGATTTATCATCAAATCCAAATCAAGATAATTGTGAGAGTGAAAAGTGATGTTTAAAATAATTAAAGTGTTATCCATATGCTTTTTATCTATGCCCAGTTTAAACTTTATTACTTCTGACCTCTCTTCAAGTTTAGTACTCTTTCTTCTGCAGTGTGTAATCCAGAAGTTAAGTCCATCCAAAGAATTTTTAAATTTCAGGTATTTTTCAGTTTTAGAATTTCCCTTTAGTTCTTTTTTAGAGTTTCTATTTATCTTTTGAGTACTCCATTTTTTTAATCATTGTATCTTGCTTGTATTGAATATATATGTTTCCTGACTTTTGATGGTTCAACTCATATTTTTTTTTAACTTTATGATGATACAAAAGTGATACATAGTCACTAGAAACCATACTTTGGATTTTGAATTTTGATCTTTTCCCAGGCTAGTGATATGCAGTATTATACTCTCCCATGATGCTGCGCAGGGGCAGCTCCCGGTCAGCCACGTGATTACTAGGGTAAACAATCAATACACACTCACAATCATTCTGTACCCACACAACTGTTCTGTTTCTTTCTTTCAGTACAGTATTCAGTAAATTACATGAAATATTCAACACTTTATGTTAAATAGGCTTTGTGTTAGATGATTTTGCCCAACTGTTGGTTAATGTATGTGTTCTGAGCATGTTTAAGTTAGGCGAGGCTGAGATACAATATTTGGTATGTTGGGTGTATTAAAGGCATTTTCAACTTAGGATATTTTAGAAGTATGCTGGGTTTATTGGGATGTAACCCCATCAAGGAAAATATGTATGTATTCTCTTGATTTTGAGTTTCTTGTCTCTTTGCAAGTTTTGTAGTTACAAAAAATTATATCTTGTATATTATCTATTATCTTTTACAATGAAGTTTGAAATATCTACATCTATATATATATCTTAACCTTTTAATTTATTATTTTTCTTTTTACTCCATGTTTTCTTGACTTTATCTTGTAGTTCTTTCATTGAATTTTAATTTCAGTAGTTATACTTTTTAAAAAATTTTGAGTATAGTTGACACGTTACATTTCAGTAATTATATTTTTAATTTCCCTTAAAATCTTCTTTTCTAATTACTCCTTTTTTTTCCCCATAGAAGTCTATTTTTATTATACGGCTACAATATTTCTTAGACTTCTCTTGTGCTATTGATTTTCTTCAAATGTCTGGTGATGCATGGTTGATCATTCTTACTTGTTAATTGGGAAGTTTTATTAACATAACTCACTGGTGTAGCTTTCCTTTGCCATTGTATACCTCTATGTCTACCTGAGTATAAACTTTTGAGTAGGCATGTTGACCAGTAGATAGGGTTGAATTTAAGATGTGTACTATATAATGGACAGTTCTGGTGCTTTCCTTTGGAGTGTAAGCCTCCCAAGAAAAAAAAACCCTCTAAATTCTTTAGGAATAGGCTGTATTGTATGGTATTTCTGCCACTTGTCTGAAAGTGAAAGCAGGAGGGTCTTAGCCAGCTGTTCAGTAGTTAACCCTTTATTCAAATACCCTCAATACTACTGTACAACCTATTTTTGCGTTCCATGCCTCCAGGTTGTGTTTCTGGGTCCTCTCAGGCAAAATAGACCTACCTTCTGTGCAGCCTCATCTGCTATCTCTGGCTTTGTCTTCACACATGTCATGAGCCCAGTAATCCCATCTATATCCTGTCATCTCTAAATCCATGCAACATTGTAGACCACTCAGAACACACTACCTGCTCTGCTTTCCTACCTCATTCACTTTTTGCTATTATATTCCCTTTCCTGCATTTTTAGATTCATTTCAGTGTGATTTGAAAGGGAGAAGAAAGTGTTTATGCTCAGGCTGCCATCTTACCTCAGTAGGAGCACTCATTTTGAACGTTAATGTTGTTATTGAAATATTTATGCTTTTGCTTTTTTTGGTTTGTTTTTAAAGAATTTTAGGGGCAGTGAAAGATTTAGTGTCTTCTGGTTCCCTGTCGCCCCTTTATCCCTTATGAATTCTGTCATGGACTGAATACTGGACAAATCCAGTAAAAAAGTTGAATGACTGATTCAACATGAATGACCAACTAACATGAAACCATGATGAAGTATTTTAACAAAACATGTGAAAATTTTGTGGCAGCAAATTTGGGTTCTGGCAAAGTAGAAAAACAACCAACATATAGCATCCATATGTAAAACAATGTATGTTTCAAATGAATTTTACTTAAAATAATCTTTAGTTTTGCCTGATTTTATAGATGGATCCAGGAGAGACTAGAGGGAAGGGGTTAGAACTGGTGGAATTCTTTTTTTTTTAAATGTATTATTTATGATAAGGTTCAAGTGCATTTTACTTTTTGTTATTTTTTAAAGATTTATTTATTTATTTATTTATTTATTTATTTATTTATTTATTTGACAGAGAGAGAGAGAGCGAGAGCAGGAACACAAGCAGGGGGAGTGGGAGAGGGAGAAGCAGGCTTCCCGCGGAGCAGGGAGCCTGATGTGGGGCTCCATCCCAGGACCCTGGGATCATGACCTGAGCCGAAGGCAGACGCCTAAGGAGCCAAAGGCAGATGCCTAACCCAGGTGCCCTGAAGCTGGTGGAATTCTTAGAGCAAAGAGGCATGAGGAGGTGAAAAGTAGAAGAACTGACAGACGATGAGGAAAGAGGTATCACAAGTCAGAGTAAAAAAGGAAAATATCTGGTCTCCTGTCTCGTTCTTCCTTTGATACGAAAGAAATTTGGAGGTAGCCCTGAACACTTAAAACTCAAAACTGCAACAGAAAAGCAAATTTGAGTTTCTCTAGATGCTCTTGGGTATAAATAATGTGGATTCATGACTTGTCCTCAGTCAGAAGGTAGCTATCTACTTTTTATACCAGTGGAATGTTTATGTGAACTAGTTCGGAGTTCTTAACACTTTCTTAACACTTCCTAATTAGGCTGAAATTCCATCAAGGGATTTGTGCTGACCTCATAAATGATGAATGTGAAATTTAATTTTCCAAAGTCACAGGTGCCCAGTCAAGGATACAGATAATTTATGTATCTTTGTAGGATAGTCTGTGACATGTGACCATTGCTCTGGTGCTGAAATGCACGGGGCCTAGTGTAGAGCTTGCTTTTATGCCGTGGTTGAAAACTTCTGAAAGCCTTTGTTTCTCTGAACACTTTGGAGACCGGTCAGGTCTCCAATATTACTGTTATATTACATTTGTCTGTTGTTTTAAAATCACCTATGATGCACCTATGAACAATTGGACAGAAAATATTTAAAAAAAATCAACTTCCCGTATATGGCTATCTAACCTTACAATGATGAATTGACCCAAACACGTAGCTTTTATAAAAATTACAATATGGCTTTTTAAATTATAATACTTTGCAATTAGCATCACATAATACAAAATGTTCCTGCCTGAAAATTTTATATTTAATTTCAGTCTTGCAGCATTACACTATAATTGTATAGTCTTAAACCATCAAAAGTAAGTTTAAAAATGCATGTTTTCATTTTTACATATGGAAAAACTTTCTCAAGTAAATTAAAATACTGTTCTCTTTTCATTGAATAATAAATATGGGTTTCCCTCTGATGTAATTAATATAACCTATACTATTCAGTAGAGAACAGAAATGTTAAATCATACATTAAAAAGTGGCTAAGAGTATTTCATTACCAAACCAATTCTGCAATTTCCATAGA
Organism: Neomonachus schauinslandi; assembly: GCF_002201575.2. Taxonomy (NCBI): domain Eukaryota; kingdom Metazoa; phylum Chordata; class Mammalia; order Carnivora; family Phocidae; genus Neomonachus; species Neomonachus schauinslandi. Next base: position 77,171,779 of record NC_058404.1, read on the forward strand.
CTTATGGAAAATGTTATTCACCTCTTGGGGAAAACCTTTGGCAGGAAGCTCAGTTTTGCTTGGCATCCTGTTTGCATCTGTTTAGTCTCTGGTTAGCTAGTTCTTGATGTCAGTTGTATATATACTCTCCTCATGTTGTGGAAGAGAAAACAACTTTAGTTCTCAACCCATATTTATTTTTCTACTGATATTTAATCTCTATGTTGAGTTTAAGATTTAGGATTCCAGTGTGATAGTTAAAATGTGTACTGTTTGCAGTAGTGACAATTTCCAAGTAGTCGAACGGGATTCTGGAGTTTTGCTTCTTATTCTATTATAGGCTCTTCACTTAAACATCCCCGTGGTGTAAAATAAGGACATCATATGAAGTATGGTTATGTTTCTGTTGTGGAATGAACTTTTTCGAATTCTCAGCCATTGAATAGCATGACTGCCGAATGCACATTAAAAATTTTCTAGGTAAAAAGGATAATTAGAGTCAGTGAAAGAAAGATGGAGAAAAACAACAAAAGATAGTAATAAAATTTAGTCAGTAAATAATGTTACCTACAAAAACTATTTATGTGTAATGAAATATGAAGCATAAATCTCATTATTAATCCTTTTATTGGAAATTTTGGTGCCTGAATAAAATTATTTCCTTGCTTGTTATTGCCTTGCTTTTTAATTACTGAAAGTTTGATTATCTAAAATAACCATTGCTCTTTCTAAAGTGAAGTCAATGATCTAACATATAAGAGAATATTAAGGAGTATAAATTCATAATATGTATCTTTATGTTAATATTGAGATGATAAATTTAAAAGAGAGAAGCCATTAAAATTGGATGACTGTTACTTCAAATCATCAGATTTTATTAGCATAAATGTGTAAGAGCTAGATTTGGCATCTATTTAATTGATACTAAAGGGAAGCCGGTGTGCATATGGCCTGATCCCTCGGTTATCTCAGAGTGGAATTTATAGTTGCTGAGTTGTGCTGTTCCACTGTCATTTTTGATACTATATTACGATTTCAACCTATGTTATAGGGAGAATTTCATTCTTAATTATGCAACGACTCTCCCTTAGTCTTTAATTTATCTTTTAATTTAGAGCCCAGATTGTCATTGTCTAATTACCCCCACAAGTTATATCATGTCAGTTATTCATCCCACCAACACTTCAGGGTTTCTTACATCAGAGAACACATTTCATTTGAGTTTATCCTTTTACAGTACCTGATCCATAGTAGAAGTTATACTTAAATAATTTTGACAGGACTCTTTAATTAAATTCAAAGCATCATTCACCTTCCTTCCAAATATAAAGTGTATATTTGAATGTTGGTGGACCTTGGGAAGGAACTATGCATTTATGTTTGCCTACTTTGTGATTTTTTAAATCTCCACAATTAATCTAAGGTATGGTTGGGTTAGGTTATTATTATTCCTACCATAAAAATGAAGAAATTAAAATTTAAGGGCATAAATAACCAGTCCAAAATTGTATGGGCTAGCCAAATGTGGAAACGGGATTTGAAGCTAGGTCTTTCTGACTCTAAAGACTTTGCTTTCAACCGCTAACATGCCAACTCCCTAAAAAGACAGTAAGTAGTAGTAAGTTGGTTCTGCAGATTCATTGGTAGGTAAAAATACAGTTCCTCCTCTCTTTAAGTTTACAGCCTCATTGGAGAACATTGATAATGTCCAAATATTATATTAATATTGAAAGTAAGCCTACAACTGTGATAAATGCTTTGAAGGAAGAAGACACAACATTTTTTGCCTGAGTAGTATTAACTGAAGAAGCTTGAACTCAGATGGGAAGAGTAGGAATTGACTTCTGAGCAATGATGCAGGAGCATTTCAGAAGGAAGAGTAAATGCAAAAAACCTATGGAAGGAGAAAGCATGATGCTTTAGAGATGAAAATGTAGGGCAGGACACTTGAGGTGAAGAAGAAAACCGAGGGAGTATAGTTTTGGGTGTCTGGGGAAAGATGCAAAATAAGGCTGATTTTTTATAAGTGTTTGGTGAGCGCTGTGAATTGTGTAAGACTATTGAATCACAGACCTGTATCCCTGAAACAAATAATACATTATATGTTAAAAAAAAAAAAAAGAAAGAAGAAAATAGCAGGAAGGGAAAAATAAAGGGAGGAAATCGGAGGGGGGAGATAAACCATGAGAGACTATGGACTCTGAGAAACAAACTGAGGGTTCTAGAGGGGAGGGGGAAGGGGGAATGGGTTAGCCTGGTGATGGGTATTAAAGAGGGCATGTACTGCATGGAACACTGGGTGTTACATGCAAACAATGAATCATGGAACACTACATCAAAAACTAATGATGTAATGTATGGTGATTAACATAACATAAAAAAAGTGTTGTTTTTTTTTTTTTTTTTCCTTTTCTTTATTCTAAGAACACTGGGAAGCCATGAGGGGTTTAACAATCAGCCAATGGCATGATTAGATTTGTGATTAATGGAGGTGAGCTTTTATGAGAATATTATGCAGCTGAGCTCTTTAGAGACCTCCATAGATATGGTGGACGTTTTCATTATCAACTTCTGTTGAGCACACTTGCAAAGAGTCCTCTAGTTGGGTTTCTGTTCCCTCTTTCTTGTAACTTTGCTAACATTTTAGTGAGGTTCTCTGAGATTTTCCAGCTGTATAATATGTGTGAATGTCCTTTCTAGAACTATAAAGTGCTATATGTCAGGCGTTTTTATAAGCCATAGCTTGATATTCAGCATCAATCCAATGTAATTAGTCTATTAACACTCAATTTGATGGACAGTAGATAGCTTTCTTCTTTCTGATACCTCAGATTCCCTCCTAGTAAAGAGCAAAGATTCACTTCTTAGTGGCAGGACTGAATAGGCATATGATGACCCTAATCTGATTACTAAAAAGGCATCCTTGATGGTAGGGGTGAAGTCCATGTCTAGAAGGTTGAAGGGAGGGGGAAATTACCAGATGGAGATAAGTGAACAACAGAAATATACCAAAGGGAATAAGAGGGAGCCATAGATCTCCTAAATAATTTTTGTTCTCAATTTTGTCCTGGGGTGTTGAAAAATGCATGAACACACAATTTATTTATTAATTTTATCAATTAAGTTTATTTATTAATTTCTAGACAGACTCTATTATGGCACATAGAGGGCACAGAGACAGTACATCTGACCCCTGGTTGTTCTTTGTGCCCTCTAGACCTCTTGTGAAGGCAGACATTCAGGTGATAGTTGTTAGCAGAGATAGTGGAAAGCCATTCTCACCCCAGTGGATGGGGAAAGCATGGGATCAGAGGAGTCTGGGAAGGCAGACATTACGCAGCATGACAACAGTGATGATATGTCCATGGTGCCTAATAGAGTGTGTAGAAACTAGCAGGAGCTAAATAAAAATTTATTGAAAAAAATGAATGAATGAAGTGGAGGTGATTTAGTGTTGGGGTCCTACAGGAAAAGAAACTCAGGAACATGGAAGCTTTGGAATTGCAATACAAGTGGGGTTTTCATTTTGAGGAATGCAGCAGGAATCCAATTACTGTGCCCTGGGAACAAAGTCAATAAGAGGCTGAGAGCAAGGCTGAATCAATACAGGATTGCTTATCTGGGGGTCCTTAAATTCTTCAGGATTAGAAATCTTGCTGCAGAACTGATCTTGTAGTTGGGGGATAAGAGGTCTCAGATTTAAGAATTAGAAGGATGACAGAGTAAGTCATCATAATAGCAGACCTCTTCCTAAACCGATTTTCTGGTTCAATCAGCAAGAGTGTTATTTGTTTTTGTTTTCTGATTGTTTTCTTTTGCTTTTTGCTTGTGTCAGATACTTTTATATTGCCTTAAGCTACTCATTGGGCTGCTGTAGCAAATAGGTATGAATCTGAACAAGTTTTTTTTCTTTTTTGTTTTCACCTCCTTCTTCAGTTTAATACTGTTTACCACAGAATGTTTTGGTAAGGAACCTGTTTTTGTTTTGTTTTTCTTCTGACCTGTTTTATCATATAGGAACATGGTGGTTTCTGGTGGTTATTTTAACACATGAATTCAAGTTAGCCCAAAATGAAAGGATATTAGTATCATGGTATTTTTGTAGAGGCCACAATTTGATCTGTATATGATATGGCTATTAGCCTTGGATAGTGAAAATCTAAGTTTCTGGTACCAAATAATCTCTTTTTTTTGTCCATCTTTTAGTAATATTTTTCTAATGTTCCTTGTAGAACTACATGTCATCTATTTTCAGTCCATGTAGTTTGGGTGTATCTCCAGGGGAGGGTATAACTTCTGCTGAACAAAGAGAATGTGTGGCCCAAGCCAAGGCCTTCAGAGTGAGTGATAATTTATAAATGAACCTTTGCTAAAACTAAGGGCATCAGAGTATACTGAGCTCTGACAAAGTAAGACTAGAACTGTTGGAAGCCATCTTTTCACTGTATATAGGGATCTTGCTGGGGTTGGAGCCAACGTAGGTAAGGGCTGAGAGATGGAAAGAGGGAAAAATGAGCCCTGGTGAAATTTTAAGCCCCTAGATCTAGCCTTGCCTGAAATGTGTCACTTTGTTTAAATTTCATGAGCTAATGCATTTCTCTTTTGTTGACCTTAAGTTTCGCTTTGCTCTCTGAAACCTGCTACAGAAAGAGATCCACTTTTCTTTGTTTATGGAAGGCAGGCATACAAAATTAATAAATGGTGAATATTAAACAGTGATAGATGATGAAATAAAAATCAAATTTTATTGAATGCCAAATTATGTATTTTCTGAATGACTAAAATGGCACTCTGTAAGTACAGATAGACTAAGGTTACACAGTTGATATAGGGATAATTGGTACAAAGGACCTTTTGGCTTAATGAGCTATTTCTTTTTGTAATAGCTATTTCTGTTTTTTTTTTTTTTACAATAGTGTATTTTGTTTTTCAGTAAAAAAAGAGACTTTCCAACATATGTAATCAAGATGTTTATCTCTTGATCTGAATTCTTGCCCTTTTCTGTAGTACATGATTAAGAGATTTGAGCAGATATTTTCCTGAGAAATATCATCTACCAAAAAGTCATATATCATGATCTAGTGATTAAAATACTGATCATTACAGACAATTCTTTAATGAAGAGGAAATACAGATATGGATAAAATGCTTCACCTCTGTATTTTTTTTTTTTTCACCTCTGTATTTTAAAACTAGATTGCTAAGGGCATGAACCCAGCTAAATATGCTGTGGACAATGCCAGGTTGGAGCCAAAAGCCCAAGGATTGTATGGAAGGTTTGTCCGTGAACAATATGGAATATAAAGAGAAGACTCAAAGGATTAATTTGGCTCTCTTCATTCAGTTTCCAGTAGAAAAACTAAGTAAACAAAAAATATGGAAACATTGGAATCATCTGCCTCTTTTCAAATCAGCTCTAATGTATGGTTACATTGAAAACTTAGCTTAGGGAAAATGCAACTGTTAAATTCTGATTTATTCAAATAGATAAATGATAATATGACTGGGTGCTTTTATTAAAAAATAGTATAAATTTACTAGTCATTCAGGAGCTTTAAATTTTTTTTAAAAGTGTCTAAATATAGCTTGGCAAATTAAGAGTCATTTTTAAAATAGCTAATGGATTTGAATTTTAATATGATGTACCTGAGAATTTTTTACATTTACTGAAATCAGCCTACTGATTTCCTTGTTTAAAAACTGAAGTCAGAGGATAATCACTTTTAAAGATTTGGTGGAGAATGTGATTTCCACTGCATCTACAGTAACAGATTTAAAGAAAAAATTGAAATTCTACAGACAGACTTTGGAAAGCAGGAAGTTATTTCAGTATTGTATACAAAATACTCTTGTAAAGAATATACAGTCTTAATGATACAGTAAGGCTGATTTGATCACTGTTCTCTACATTTAATTGATTACTTTTAAGGTACTTTTTTTCTTGTCCTTTGTAATAACCTTATTTTGTAGAAAAAAATAATTCACTTACTTTCAGAACAAATATAATCTCACTTGTTCTTCTTGAAGCTAGAATTATTTTTTATCTCATATTGTGTCCAGTCCCTTACATGAGGAAACCCGTTCTCTCCTTTTTGGATGTTGGCCCAGTATCACTCTCTCCACTGATATTTTCCAACAATTGCATGAATTAATTAAATGGTTTTCCTTAGGTGTTCCAGTAATTTTTTGTTTAAGAGTAAAGTTAAAGAGTAACAATTTTCCAGGGGCGCCTGGCTGGCTCAGTCGGTTAAACGTCTGCCTTCGGCTCGGGTCATGATCCCAGGGTCCTGGGATCGAGCCCCAAGTTGGGCTCCCTGCTTGGTGAGGAGTCTGCTTCTCCCTCTCCCTCTGCCTGCTGCTCTGCCTACTTGTGCTCTCTCTCTGTCTCTCTGCAAATAAATAAATAAAATCTTAAAAAAAAAAGGTAACAATTTTCCAGTTCCTCCCACAGCTACACTGGAGTATAGATACCATCCTTTCAGAGCTTAATTTCTCAAGTAAGTGCTTTAAACCATTTTCTCTATTGCCTTACCATTCACTCACTGCCTAACACCCTGTAATCTGGCTTCTCTGTCTCTACTCTGTAGAAGCTGTACTGTTCTCCCAGTTACTAAACCAAATGGCATTTTCTGAGCTCTCTTATCAAAATTTCTGTTGAATTAATCACTTGATCACATCTTCCTACTTGAAATACTCTTGTTCTTTGACCTTCATAATACTCTTGTTCTTTGATCTTCATGATATTACACTAACTTGGGTCTTCAATATTATTTTCTAAAAGAATAAAGATTTTATTATTCTACTAGAATGTTTTATAAAAATGATATACACCCATTCCATGTAAAGTTACAAAGAAAGCTGAAAATTGCTAAATATCCACTCAGAAATAGCCTCCATTATTAAATAAACATTCTCTCCATTACAGATGAATGCATAGCCAGATCAAGTGAGTGGCAGGTACTTAGATATAGTTTTATTAAAATAGGATCAAACTATATACCATTTCTGACAGACAGACTCTAAGATGGTCCCTAGTTCTGCCTGCCTTCTGGTATTCATACACTCTACCAGTAAAGCCATCTGAACTAGGAGTTTTCTTTTTAGGAAGATTTTTAACTACAAATTTGACTTATTTAGTAGACTTCTTTGCCATTCATTTATCTTTTTTTTTTTGAATGAGCTTTGGTAGTTTATGTCTTTTAAGGAATTTGTCCATTTCATCTAAATTGCTTAATTTATTGGCATAAAGTTGTTAATACTCTCTTATTTTAATTTCTGTAGAAACTCTAGTGACGTCATCACCCTCAGTGCTGATATTGGTAAATTGCATTTTATCTCTTTTTTTTTGCTGATCTAGCTAGAAGTTTATCAATTTTATTGATCTCAAAAGAACTAGCTTTGGATTTCATTGATTTTTCTCTATTTTTTTCTGTTTTCTATATCATTGATTTTAATTCTGATCTTTATTGTTATTTTTTCTTAGTATGGATTTAATTCATTATTCTTTTTCTGTGTGTGTGTGTGTGTGTGTGTGTGTGTTTCTTTTTACTAAGGTGGAAGCTAAGGCCATTGTTTTGAAAACTTTCTTTTTACCTAATACAGACATTTAGTGCTATATTTCTTCGTAGATATTACTTTAACTGAAACCCATAAATTTTAGTATGTTGTGTTGTCATTTTTATTCAGTTCAGAATGTTTTCTAATTTCTCTTTTGATTTCTTCTTTGACCTTTGAGTTATTTAGAAGAGTGTTACTTAGTGTCCAAACATTTAGAGGTTTTCCTATATTTCTGTTATTGCTTTCCAACTTAGTGCTATTTTGTCAGAAAACATACTTTGTATGATTTGTATTCTTTTAAACTTATTGAGATTGGTTTTATTCCCCCAAATGTACTCTACTTGAATAGAATGTGAATTCATCTGTTGTTAGGTGGAAAGTTTTATGAATGTCAATTAGATTAAGTTGGTTGATAGTATTGTACAAGTGTTATATATCCTTACTGATTTTCTGCCAATTTATTTATTAGTTACTAAGGTAAGGGTTTGGAATCTCTGACTATAATTTTGATTTTATTGATTTCTCCTTCTAGTGTTGCCATTTTTTGCTTAATGTATTTTAGAGTTCTGTTATTAGGTACATAAGTGTTAAGGATTGTTATGTCCTTTTGATTAATTGACTTCTTTATCAGTATGAAATAACTTTATCTCTGGTGATATTTTTTGCTGTAAAATCTATTTTGTCTGATACTAATATAACCACTTCAGCATTATTTTGATTAGTGTTAACATGCATATCTTTTCCATTCCTTTTCTTTTAATCTATTTCTCTTAATATTTTAAGTGGGTTTCTTATAGGCAGTATATACTTGGTTCTTCCTTTTTTACCCAATAAGAAAAGCTCATTTATAATGCTTTTAAATTAGGGGTATTTATACCATTTACATTTAATATTATTATTGATATGTTTGGGTTTAAAGCTACCATCTTGCTCTTTGCTTTCTATTTTTTCCATTTTTTGTTCTCTTTTTCCTTTGTTTCTACTGAGTTTTGGATTCAATTTTTTTATTCCATTTTACCTCCTTTATTGGTTTATCAGCTATAATTCTTTGTTGTGTTATCCTAGTAATTGCTTTAAGTTTACAGTATACATCTTTAACTTAACACATTTTACCTTAAAATAATATTATACTACTTCATGAGTAATATAGGTAACTTAAAAGTTTACTTACACTTTTTTCCTGGCCTTTGTGCTATTTTCATATATTTTACTTCTTATTTTTTTGAAGTTTTTATTTAAATTCCAGTTAGCTAACATACAGTATAATATTAGTTTCAGGTGTAAAATATAGTGATTCAACACTTCCATACAATACCTAGTGCTCATCACAACAAATGCACTCATTAATCCCCATCACCTATTATATGTTATATATGCCACAATACATTGTTAATATTTTTACTTTAAACAATTCTTTTAAAGAGATTTAAATAATGATTAAGTCTTTTATATTTACCCACTAGTTATCATTTTCTGTTTTCTTTATTCCTTCGTTTGGGTCCAGGTTTCTATATTATATCATTTTTCATTTGCCTGAAGTCCTTACTTTAATAATTATTATAGTGCAGGTTTGCTGGTGATATTTTCTGTGTTTATATGTCTGAAAAGGTCTTTATTCCACTTTGTGTTTTTTAACAGCTTAGGTAAGGTTCAATTAAAATACTATAAGTCCATTTTAAGTATACAATTCAGTGATTTTTAGCATATTTGCAGAGTTGTGCAACCATCCCCACAGTCTAATTTTAGAACATTTCCATCATCCCAAGAAAAAATCTTATGCCCATTTGTAGTCACTCCTCATTCCTTCCCCCAGCCATATGCAATCACTAATCTACTCTCTGTCGCTATAGATTTGCTTTTTCTGGGCATTTCACATAGCTGGGATAATATAACATGGGTTCATTTGTGTCTGGCTTCTTTCATTAAGTATAATATTTTCAATATTCTTCCATGTTGTGTCAAGTATTGGGACTTTGTTGCCTTTTCTTTTTCGAGATTTATTTATTTGAGAGAGAGGGAGAATGAGAGCAGGGGAAAGGGCAGAGGGAGAGAATCTTCAAGGAGACTGTCTGACATGGGGCTTGATCTCACGACCCATGAGATCATGACCTGAGCTGAAACCAAGAGTCGGATGCTTAACCAACTGAGCCACCCAGGTGCTTTGACTTGGTTGCTTTTTTAAATCACCCAATAGAATTCTGTTGTATAGGTGTAAACACATTTTGTTTATCTGTTCATCAGGTGAATGGACATTTGGGTTGTTTCCACTTTTTGGCTATTGTGAATAATGTGGCTATGAACATTTGTGTGTAAGACTTTGTGTGAACATATGTTTTCATTTCTCCTGGTAGATATTCAAGAGTTGAATTGCTGGGTTATGTGGTTATTCTATATTTAAAATTTTGAGAAACTGACAAACTATTTTTTAAAGCAGGTATACCATTTTACACTCCCATTAGCAGTGTATGAGGGTTCCTATTTCTTCACATCCTTGTTGACACTTGTTATTGTCTGTTTTTAATTGTAGCCATTCTAGTGGGTGTGAAGTGGTAAATAATTATGGTTTTGATTTGCATTTCCCTGATGACTAATGATGCTGAACATCTTTTCATGTGCTTATTGGTCGTTAGTAAGTCATACTTTTTTTAAGGCCTTATTTTTCTTTTTTTGTCTTCACAGTTTTGCCTTTTCCAGAATGCCATATAGTTAGAATCATATGGTAGTGATACACATTTAAGGTTCCCTATGTTCCCTATGTCTTTTCATGGCTTGATAGCTCTCTTCTTTTTAGCATTGAATAATATTCCATTGTCTGGGTGTACCATTGTTTATTTACCATTCATCTACTGAAAGACATACTATTGCTTCCAAGTTTTGGCAATTATGAATAAAGTTGCTGTAAATATCCTTGTACAGGTTTTTGTATGGACATAAATTTTCCATACTAAGGAAAGTTTGGGTAAATACTAAGGAGCATGATTACTGGATTGTATGGTGAGAGTATGTTTAGTTTTGTAAGAAACCAAATTGTCTTCCAAAGTGGCTATACTGTTGTATTCCCACCAATGATATATGACAGTTCCTGTTGCTCCACATCCCTGTCAGCATTTGGTGTTGTCAGTATTCTAGATTTTAGCCATTCTAATAGGTATATACCTTTGTTTTTGAAAGATATTTTCCTTGTGTTTAGAATTCTAAGTTGCCAGTTCTTTACTTTCAGCCTTTTAAAGGCTCCACTGCCTTTTGGCTTTTCACTGGTTTAATTTGTATCTTTGTTTCCCTGTATGCAATATGTCTTTTCCTTGGCTGCTTTCAAGATTTTCTCCTTATCACTGGTTTTAAATGATTTCTTGTGGTTCATTATTCTTGTGCTTGAGTTTATTGAGCTTCTTGGATCTGTGGTAATATAGTTTTCACCAAATTTGGGAATTTTTTGGCCATTGTATCTTCAAATATTTTTCTGTGTTTTCTCCTCTCTTTAAAGGATTCAGTTAAACAATTAACAGAACTTTGATAAATTGTAGGATCACTTTAAATATTCCCACAACTTCTTTCTTTCTTTTTTTTTTTTTTAAGATTTTATTTATTTATTTGAGAGAGAGAGAGAGCGTGAGTGGTGGGGGAGGGGAGAGGCAGAAGGAGAGGGAGAAGCAGACTCCCCACTGAGCAGGGAGTCCAATGTGTGGCTCTATCCCAGGACCCTGAGATCATGCCTTGAGCCTAGGACCCTGAGATCATGATCTGAACCAAAGGCAGACGCTTAACCAACTGAGCCACCCAGGCGTCCCCAGCCTTTTTTCTTTATGTGTTTCAGTTTGGATGATTTCTACTGATACACTTTCAAATTTACTACTCTTTCCTCTTGCAGTTTATCTCTGTTAATCCCATTCAGTGTATTTCTTTTTTATCTTAGACATTGTAGTTTTCATATCTAGAAGTTGTATTTGAGTCTTAAATATCTTCTAGGTTTTTGCATAACGTGCTCAGTCTTTCCTCTAGCTATTCGAACATATGGAATACAGCTGTGATAGCTATTCTAATGTTCTTGTCTACAAATTTTATCATCTGTGTAATTTCCAGGTTGGTTTTGATTCAGTTTTTTTTTTCGCTCACTATGGGTCATATGGGCCTATTTTTTTGCAGGCTTGATAACTTTTGATTAGATGTCAGACATTGTGAATTATACCTGCTGGGTACCTCTTGACCAAAAGTGGAAGTCCTATAAATTATCATATAGTTTTAAATACAAAATACCACAATTAGTTTTGCTTACATTTAATAGAATCAAAAGATCCCAGAGTGAAAATGAAAGAACAACAGAATTTTGGCTCAATGTTATTTAGCTAGAAGTCAACAAAATACAGCAAGCAGGTCAAATTTAGCCCAAGGCCTGTTTTTGTACAGTGTGGGGGGTAAGGTTGGTCTTTACATTTTAAAAGATTATAAAAGAAAGAAATAAAAACCCAACAGAGATTGTGTGCAGCCCACAAAGCCTAAATATTTACTTTGTGTCTATAGGAAAGATTTGTAAAAAAAAATTCCTAGAAGATCTAAGGTTACTAAAATTATTACAAAGGATAAATTAGTTGTTTGTGTCATTTAAAAAAATTTCATGCTTCAGTTTTTAAGATAATATAAATTTTCTCCCTGTTGTGAATTATGAAGGAATACTCTTTTACTTCCTCTTGCTGCTTCTACACCAGTCTTCCAGCTTTGTCAGTAATATTATTTCTCTTTGTCAAAGTTTAAAACATCCAAATTATATTCTCTAACAAATTACTGTAGTTGTTTAAATAGATTTATTTAAATTGATTCAATGCCCACCAACACTTATTTTATTCATTCTTACTTTTCCATTTCTGAATCCCTTATTTCATCCATTTCTTGATTGGTAGGACTTCAATTTTCATAAAGCTATTGTAGAAATTATATTTCTTATAATTTTGTGTGCTTAATAAAGTCAGTTGCCTGAATCACAAAAGAAAATTTGAATGAGTATAAGATATTAAAGTCATACTCTTTTTCTCTCAAAACATTTTAGTCATTGCTCCAATGTCATCTGGAAGTTGCTGTGAAGAAGTATGGAGTTAGTCTAATTCCCATGATTAGAAAAAAGATTATATTATTTTTCCAACCTGGATCATGAGGAATTAGGAAATTATCCTTTATTATAGTTCTGAATGCTTTTTTTCTGTTCCATTTGTTAGATTAAATTTCTCTCTCTATTAAGTCATTTTGTTTACTCATATCTATTAGCGTCTCTCTAATTTCTTTAATAATGCATTTGCTTTAATTCATTCATTAACTTATCTATCAATTTATTTATTTACTCAACACAGGTTCCACATATATAGGTTAACGACAGATAACAACAAAATAATCTCTGCCCCCTTGGACTTTACCTTCTGGCACAGGGAGAAATACAATAAGCAGGCAAATGAATAAAAATGCCTATCAAGTGGTGATATGAGAGTGTTGTGGAGAGAATAAAGCAGTTGGATGCTAGCAGTGCATGTTGAGTGGGGTTAGGAATTCCTGTTTTTTTTTTCAGGAGAAGGTGTCTCCAACAAAGTAATCTTTGAATAGGTACCTAGAAGGTGAGTTGTGAGCTAAGCAGGTATCTGGTAACAGTATTCCAGACAGAATATTGAAGACTCTGAGCCAGTCTGTCAAATGGAAAATGTGGCAAGTCTGTCCTATATGAAAAGCAAAGAGGCCATTGTAGTTAGAGCAAAGTTTGCAATGGTGAAATGGAAGAAGATGATAGTGTCGTAGCAAGTGGCCAAACTGTGAAAATGACTTAGGATTTTACTCCAAGAGAGAAAGACATTGGAAGATATATTAGTTTCCTATTGCTGTGTAACAAATTATCACAAATTAAGTGGCTTAAAACAACACACACATTTATTATCTCACAATTTCTATGGGCCAGGATTCTCAGCATGGCTTGAATATGTTTTATACTTCAGGGTCTCACAAGGCTTTATTCACTGTATTGGCCAGGCTGCTTTCTCAACTGGAGACTTGACTGGGGAAGAATCCACTTCCATGCTCATTCAGGTTGTTGCCAGAATCCGTTTCCTTGTGATTGTATAACTGAGGGGCCCAACTTTTTCCTGGCTGTTAGCTGAAGTTAACTCAGATCCTAGAAGCCACATGCAGTTCCTAGAGGCTATTGCAGTTCTTTGCCATGTGGGCTTCTTCATATGGCTGCTTACTTCATCAAGCCCACAAGGAGAGTCACAAATACCTGTTACAGACACAAAGATGCAAGGTTTCAAAGAATAAATCTCAACACAGCAATGACATGAAAATTCTTTTAATGTTACCGTTGTTCTTTAAAAGGGTGACATAGAAATCTCACTGATAAATCATTTAACTTTTGAATTTTGTAGAAACTTCTGTCATTTTAGAAATAGAGAGATTGTAGTGGCTGAAAGAGGCATATGGAACAGGTTATATCAGGTTGTTAGGGAGCTAATACTGAGCTGGACAATTTCTAAAAAAAACCCACACATGTGTCCTTTAATCATGGATATTTTTTCTTTGTCTGCATTGAGTGTTCTGATACTGGATGTCAGTGGTTATGCATTCTTGAAGACTGGAAAGAAATTTGCAATTTCAAAATGTCCAGGAATTTGCTGCCAGGGGCTCTAAGACTAAGTAGAATTTTGTCTTAGAGGCAGTCTTTTTTTCCTGAAAGCGAGTAAGTTAATAAGTCCTCTTGGTCATTGATACAGGATAAATCATTGTTCTGTTGGTAGCTCTGGAATTTGGAGAAATCATCCAAACCAGACACCTCAGAATAGGGTGTTCCGTATTCTGTTCAAAACTGTAAAAATCTGATATGACTGGGCAGAAGTCTATATGGAACAGAAGTGGTCCAGAGGAGCTTTGGATTGATGGAGGGGAAACTTATTGCTGGAAGACACAAATATCACTGAGTTTTAAAATATTTATCTTGAATTTAACCATCTTACCAATTTTTAAAATTCTGGTCATAGTCACTATTATTATACAGTCTTATTAGCAAAAGGAGATGGTTTTATCTCTTCTTATCCAATATTTATCCATTATAACTTACAAGACAATTTTGAATAATAACAATGATGAGGATATCCCTTTTTAGACTCTGATTTTACTTGAAACTGTTTTAGCTCTTCTTTTTTTTTATGTCGGTCAACTCTGTGTCATATAATTTCCTTTGATTAATCTGTCCTCATTTATCCATGTAATTTTTACCATGAAAGCAAAAATACTGTCAAACTGGTACATGTTATCTCCCTATATTTCTATATCGGTATTATAATCACAAGAACAGTGCTTCCCCCAGGTTCTCATTATAGAATATATCTACGTATCTAGTAGTTATAGCTATTGATGAAGCAGTGTGTTATAAAGGAAAGATATTAGATGTAGAATTAGAAAATTTTAGCGCAGGCCTTGGACCCATCATTTATTAGCTGTGTAAACTTAGGGAAATCATTTACTTTCCCTGAGCCTTCATTTTCCCATCTAAAAGTGGGGATAGTATTATGTTATTTATCTCATAGCTTTGTTTCTAGGCAAAAAATTAAATAACATTTTTGAAAACATTTAAACTGCAAAACATTGAATACCATTGTTAGGATGACTCTATGTCCCAGTTTTCCTGGGACAGACTTGTTTATGTCTGTTATCCTGGGTTAGTTTTTAGAAGCACCTCTCCCACTCTTAAAAGTGTCCTAATTAGAATAATAGATTTTGTCACTCCAAATGTCATTGTTACTTTCTTTATACCTGTCTTCCTGGGTAGACTGAAAACTGAATGAAGGTAACAGTGGTTTTCCAGCTTCGTGTCACCTACAACACCTAGCCCAGTGCCTTTCACTTAGGACTCTTAACCCTTGAATTAATGAATATTTATAAATAGGTATTGAACTGTGATAGTTTTTTGTGATGAGCATTATTAGCATTACCTTGGCTGATATCAGAACTTAAAATAGGTTGAGTGGGAGAAACTTATAGCTATATAATATACTGCTTTTTACAACTTGTGAGCCAAGTATAATTTAGAGATGTATCTGCAGTGAACTGGAAAATATGCTTTTAGAATCATTAATTTGGTTAAAAGACCTGTAAAACACATAGTGAGTCTGTGACCTGTGCTGACAAATAGAACTCCTGAAAAGAACACCGTAAGATCAGAAATGAAGAGATGGTAGTGTTATCTCACATTCTGTAGTAGGTTTGAATAGTTTTAGGGATCCATTTTCTTATTGCTTTTTTATCAGCAGAGATTTAAGGTTCTGTTGAGCTTTTATGCATGACTTGCTAGGTTATTACTAGCTTCGTCTCTGTAGATGTTGAAAATTTTAGGCATTACTTCCTTACTCAGTCTGAGAAATATGTATTCTGGGTCATATCTTGAAGCATTTGTTTTTGGAGAAGCAGCATTCAGATACTTACTTTGGAGATTTTGTATTTAATCATTTCAAGAACATGCATAGAATCAAGAGATCTATCTTAGAAACTTTGAATTTAGGTTAGAATGAAAGAAAGCAATTTATCTTTTAAATGTTCACAAAAAAGGAGGAATAATCCAAAGTGAAATGCTTGAGTTGCTGCATTGACAAAGTAACTTTTTGGATTTTTTTTTGAGCGAAAAGAACCCAAGAAAAATGTGGGCTTTTTTTCTAGGATCATTAAGTGGCAGTGAAGTAGTCAGACCCATAAACTGTCCAATAATGTGGAAGTGATTACTTGGTGGTAAGAAAAATGAATGTCTCCTCATTATTGCAGCATCTTAACTTGCTAAATTAAAAAAAAATTGAAAAAAAATTTTTTAACCTCACCCTTAAATATACTTCACTCTTGGGAAAGAGAAAATTGGTGTTTACTTCATCTTTCTGAATGTAATTTTTTTTTAAAGAAGTGGAGATTTTAATTTACTGCAAAGCTTGTTACTGCTGCGGGTTTGTAAGTTGTGGAGGTGATGTATATTACAGAGTTAGGCAGCTTGTCCAACTAATTATACTCTTGCTATATTTGAACAGAACTAAGGAGAAAAACTGCTTAAATGCCGTTTGAGTTTTTTTTTTTTTTGTAAAGTTACTTTTTAGGTATGATAAGAAAAAAATGCCCATTACTTCTCAAATTGCTTTTAAAGTTACAGTAGCATTAAAACAATATATACTATGACACCTAGAGAAACCTAATATTTGAATAATGACTGTGTTTTTTTTAAAGATATGAGATGAAACATTAGTGTGCATTTTTAATTTTTTTTATTTTTTAAAAAATTTTATTATGTTATGTTAGTCACCATACAATACATCATTAGTTTTTGATGTAGTGATCCACAATCCATTGTTTTCGTATAACACCCAGTGCTCCATGCAGTACGTGCCCTCCTTAATACCCATCACCGGGCTAACCAATCCCTCCCCCCCCATAAAACCCTGTTTGTTTCTCGGAGTCCATAGTCTCTCATGGTTCATCTCCCCCTCCTATTTCCCCCCCTTCATTTTTCCCTTCCTTCTCCTAACGTCCTCCATGCTATTCCTTATGTTCCACAAATAAGTGAAACCATATGATAATTGACTTTCTCTGCTTGACTTATTTCACTTAGCATAATCTCCTCCAGTCCCATCCATGTTGATGTAAAAGTTGGGTATTCATCTTTTCTGATGGCTGAGTGATATTCCATTGTATATATGGACCACATCTTCTTTATCCATTCATCCGTTGAAGGGCATCTCGGCTCTTTCCACAGTTTGGCTATTGTGGACATTGCTGCTATGAACATTGGGGTGCATATGGCCCTTCTTTTCACTACATCTGTGTCTTTGGGGTAAATACCCAGCAGTGCAATTGCTGGGTCATAGGGTAGCTCTATTTTTAAATTTTTGAGGAACCTCCACACTGTTTTCCAAAGTGGCTGTACCAACTTGCATTCTCACTAACAGTGTAAGAGGGTTCCCCTTTCTCCACAACCTCTCCAACATTTGTTATTTCTTTCCCTGTCCATTTTTGCCATTCTGACTGGTGTAAGGTGGTATCTCAATGTGGTTTTGATTTGAATTTCCCTGATGGCTAATGATGATGAACATTTTTTCATGTGTCTGTTAGCCATTTGTGTGTCTTCTTTGGAGAAGTGTCTGTTCATGTCTTCTGCCCATTTTTTGACTTGATTATTTGTTTTTTGGGTGTTGAGTTTGAGAAGTTCTTTATAGATTTTGGATACCAGCCCTTTATCTGTAGTGTCATTTGCAAATATCTTCTCCCATTCTGTGGGTTGCCTCTTTGTTTTGTTGACTGTTTCCTTTGCTGTGCAGAAGCTTTTTATCTTGATGAAGTCCCAAAAGTTCATTTTTGCTTTTGTTTCACTAGCTTTTGGAGATGTATCTTGAAAGAAGTTGCTGTGGCCGATGTCAAAGAGGTTACTGCCTATGTTCTCCTCTAGGATTTTGATGGATTCCTGTCTCACATTGAGGTTTCTCATCCACTTTGAGTTTATCTTTGTGAATGGTGTTAGAGAATGGTCGAGTTTCATTCTTCTGCATGTGGCTGTCCCAATTTTCCCAGCACCATTTATTGAAGAGACTGTCTTTTTTCCATTGCATGTTTTTTCCTGCTTTGTCAAAGATTATTTGACTAGAGAGTTGAGGGTCCATATCTGGGTTCTCTCTTCTGTTCCATTGGTCTGTATGTCTGTTTTTGTGCCAGTACCATGCTGTCTTGGTGATCACTGTTTTGTAATATAGCTTGAAATCGGGCAACGTGACGCCCCCAGCTTTGTTTTTCTTTTTCAACATCTCCTTGGCGATTCGGGGTCTTTTCTGATTCCATACAAATTTTGGGATTGTTTGTTCCAGCACTTTGAAAAATGTCATTGGAATTTTGATCGGGATGGCATTGAAGGTGTAGATTGCTCTGGGTAGCATAGACATTTTAACAATGTTTATTCTTCCGATCCATGAGCATGGAATATTTTTCCATCTTTTTGTGTCTTCTTCAATTTCTTTCATGAGTGTTTTGTAGTTCCTAGAGTATAGATCCTTTACCTCTTTGGTTAGGTTTATTCCGAGGTATCTTATGGTTTTGGGTGCTATTGTAAATGGAATCGTTTCTTTAATTTCTCTTTCAACAGTTGCGTTGTTAGTGTATAAGAAAGCAACTGCTTTCTGTGCATTGATTTTGTATCCTGCCACATTACTGAATTGCTGGATGAGTTCTAGTAATTTGGGGGTGGAGTCTTTTGGGTTTTCCACATAAAGTATCATGTTGTCTGCGAAAAGAGAGAGTTTGACTTCTTCTTTGCCAATTTGAATACCTTTTATTTCTTTTTGTTGTCTGATTGTGTTGCTAGGACTTCTAGTACTATGTTGAACAACAGTGGTGAGAGTGGGCACCCTTGACGTGTTTCTGATCTTAAGGGAAAGGCTCTCAGCTTTTCCCCATTGAGGATGATATTCGCTGTGGGTTTTTCATAGATGGATTTTATGAGCTTGAGGAATGTTCCCTCTATCCCTATACTCTGGAGAGTTTTAATCAGGAAAGGATGTTGTATTTTGTCAAATGCTTTTTCTGCATAAATTAAGAGGACCGTATGGTTCTTCTCCCTCCTCTTATTAATGTGTTCTATCACATTGATTGATTTGCAAATGTTGAACCACCCTTGCATCCCAGGGATAAATCCCACTTGGTCATGGTGGATGATCCTTTTAATGTATTGTTGGATCCTATTAGCTAGGATTTTATTGAGGATTTTGGAATCCATATTCATCAGGGATATCGGTCTGAAATTCTCCTTTTTGATGGGGTCTTTGCCGGTTTGGGGATTAAGGTAATGCTGGCCTCATAGAATGAGTTTGGAAGTTTTCCTTCTGTTTCTATTTTTTGAAACAGCTTCAGTAGAATAGTTATTATTTCTTCTTTGAATGTTTGGTAGAATTCCCCAGGGAATCCATCAGGCCCTGGACTCTTGTTTTTTGGGAGGTTTTTGATCACTGCTTCAATCTCCTTACTGGTTATTGGCCTATTCAGGTTGTCAGTTTCTTCCTGTTTCAGTCTTGGCAGCTTCTAGGTTTCCAGGAAGGCCTCTATTTCATCCAGATTGCTCAGTTTATTGGCATATAGTTCTTGATAATAATTTCTAATAATTGTTTCTATTTCCTTGGTGTTGGTCGTGATCTCTCCCCT
Source organism: Neomonachus schauinslandi (assembly GCF_002201575.2). Taxonomy (NCBI): domain Eukaryota; kingdom Metazoa; phylum Chordata; class Mammalia; order Carnivora; family Phocidae; genus Neomonachus; species Neomonachus schauinslandi. The sequence continues at coordinate 77,191,498 of NC_058404.1, forward strand.
TTCATTCATAATTTTATTAATTTGGGTCCTTTCTCTCTTCTTTTGGATAAGTCTGGCCAGTGGTTTATGAATCTTATTAATTCTTTCAAAGAACCAACTTCTAGTTTCATTGATCTGATCTACTGGGTTTCTGGTTTCTAATTCATTGATTTCTGCTCTAATTTTAATTATTTCTCTTCTAATGCATGGCTTAGGTGTCGTTTGTTGCTTTTTCTCTAGTTCTTTAAGATGTAGAGTTAGTTGGTGAATTCGGGATTTTTCTATATTTTTGAGTGAGGCTTGGATGGCTATGTATTTCCCCTTTAGGACTGCCTTTGCAGTATCCCATAGGTTTTGGACCGATGTATTTTCATTCTCATTGATTTCCATGAATTGTTTAAGTTCTTCTTTGATTTCTTGGTTGACCCAAACATTCTTGAGCAGAGTGGTCTTTAGCGTCCAAGTGTTTGAATTTCTGCCAAATTTTTTCTTGTGATTGAGTTCCAGTTTTAGAGCATTGTGGTCTGAGAATATGCAGGGAATAATCTCAGTCTTTTGGTATCGGTTGAGACCTGATTTGTGACCCAGTATATGGTTTATTCTGGAGAACGTTCCATGTGCGCTCGAGAAGAATGAGTATTCTGTTGTTTTAGGGTGGAATGTTCTGTAAATATCTATGAGGTCTATCTGGTCCAATGTATCATTCAAGGCTCTTGTTTCCTTGTTGATTTTCTGCTTAGATGATCTGTCCATTGCTGAGAGTGGAGTATTGAGGTCTCCTACAATTAACGTATTGTTATCAATATGACTCTTTATTTTGGTTAACAGTTGGCTTATGTAGATGGCTGCTCCCATGTTGGGGGCATAGATGTTTACAATTGTTAGATCTTCTTGTAGGATAGACCCTTTAAGAATGATATAGTGTTCTTCTGTGTCTCTTATTACAGACTTTAGTTTAAAATCTAATTTGTCTGATATAAGAATTGCTACCCCAGCTTTCTTTTGAGGTCCGCTGGTATGGAAGATGGATCTCCATCCCTTCACTTTCAGTCTGGATGTATCTTTAGGTTCAAAATGAGTCTCTTGTAGACAGCATATGGATGGGTCCTGTCTTTTTATCCAATCTGCAACCCTGTGCCGTTTTATGGGAGCGTTTAGGCCATTCACATTGAGAGTGATTATTGAAAGGTATGAATTAATTGTCATCATGTTGCCTGTGAAGACATTGTTTTTATAGATTGTCCCTGTAAATTTCTGTTGTAGATCACTCTTGGGGTCTTTCTCCTTTTATAGAACCCCCCTTAATATTTCTTGCAGGGCCGGCTTAGTGGTCACATATTCTTTCAGTTTCTGCCGGTCGTGGAAGCTCTGCATCTCTCCATCCATTCTAAATGAAAGCCTTGACGGATAAAGTATTCTTGGCTGCATGTTCTTCTCATTTAGTACCCTGAATATGTCTTGCCAGGCCTTTCTGGCTTGCCAGGTCTCTGTGGATAGGTCTGACATTATTCTGATGTTCCTCCCTCTGTACGTAAGGAATCTCTTCCCCCTAACTGCCCTTAAGATGGCTTCCTTGGTTCTAAGATTTGCAAGTTTTACTATTACATGCCGGGGTGTTGGCCTGTTTTCCTTGATCTTAGGAGGGGTCCTCTCTGCCTCTAGGACTCGAATGTTTGTTTCATTCCCCAGATTAGGGAAGTTCTCAGCTACAATTTGTTCAAATACATCTTCTAGTCCTCTCTCTCTCTCCACTCCCTCCGCGATTCCAATTATTCTGACATTGGAATGCTTCATTGTGTCACTTATTTCTCTGATTCTATTTTCATGGATTCTGAGTTGTTTTTCCCTGGCCTCCTCTTTTCCCTTTTTATCTATTATACTGTCTTCCAGATCGCTTATTCTCTCTTCTGTCTCAGTTACCCTAGCTGTTAGATTATCTAGATTGGATTGGATCTCATTGATAGCATTTTTAAGTTCTGCCAATTCCCCTTTTACTTCTGCCCTTAGAGACTCTATGTTGCCATTAATTGATTTCTCCATTCTAGCCATTGTCTTCACAATTGCTAGCCTGAATTCCATCTCCGACATCTTGGTTATATCTGCATCCATTTGTAAATCTGCAGCATAAGTCATAATCTCTGAGTCTTTTCTGTTTTGGGGTCTCCTCCTCCTAGTCATTCTGTTGATGGGTGTTTGAGGGAATGTATAGAGTCCAAATTATTGACCAGAACCCAAGCAAGATGCACCTGTTTTCTTGGGACCTTAGGGTTGCTGGCCTCTTGTTTTCCCAGCCTGTCTTCTGCGGGAGGGGCCTGCCGCACTGTTACTCAGGCAACCCTGTTTGGGTGGAGTTGCCCTCCGCCCCTGTGGCGGGGGATGGGCTCAGTGGGAATCAGTCTCTGGGGCTTTTGTTCTCTGGCGCCTTTCCCTGGCAGCTTTCCACGTCTCTTCTGCGAGTCAGAGCAGAAGAGACCATTTCCAACCCTCTGCCTCAGAGCAGAGAGACCTCAGTCTGTTCTTCAGTGAGCTCTCCAGGCCACACTGTCTCCGTTTCTGTCCGTGCTGCTATAAACTGCAGCGTCCTGGGTTGTGCGCCCCTCCACAGCACTCCCAGTCCTGCCTCCAGGTCGGGGCACATCTTTGCCCTTTGTGCTTCTAAAACCACCAGCTGCTCCCAGTTCGCGCGCGCGCCGCCGCCTGGGGTCCTGTCCCGGGGACTGCAGTTTGCATGTGCGCGACTCCACCGCTTGGGGTTTCCACCCCGGAGGTTGCAGTTCACTGGAGGGACCCCAGCGCACCGGGTTTCTGTCTTGGGGGCTGCAGTTCGCGTGCACATGACCGTCGCTCTGGGTTTCTGTCCGGGCGGCTGTGGTTCACGTGCGCACGACCCCGCCGGTCTGGTCCTCCACCCTGGGGGCTGCCCTAGAGTCCTTTCCCTGCCGCTACCAGTCTGTGAGTCTGTTCCCATCCACAGCGTGCGAGAGGCTGTCACTCACTGGCGGTGTAAGATCCCCACGTCCAGGCACCCTCCCGCTGCCGTTTATCCTTCGATATCTGCCCGCAGAATCACGGCTCTCCACTTCCTACCTCAAAACCAACTGCCTGCGATATTCTGTTTGTCGAGAGCCAGATCTTCTTACATCTCAGGCTGGTTTCGTGGGTGCTCAGAGTGGTCTGGTAGATATCCAGCTCAATTCCGGGGACCAGTTGAAATAGGGTCCCCTACTCCTCCGCCATCTTTCCCCCCTCCTCTAGTGTGCACTTTTTCCCTGTTTTCACAAACATATAAGAAATACACATTGGAAAAATATACAAAAAATAAATTCTTAAAACCAAAGTAGAATGGTGGTTACCAGGGACAGGGCAGAAAGGGAAAAGGGGTATTGTTTAATGGGTATAGAGTTTCAGTTCTGCAAGATGAGAAAGTTCTGGAGATTAGTTTTGCAACAATGTGAGTATATTTAACATTACTGAACTGTACACTTAAAAAGGTTAAGATGGCATATTTTATGTTGTTATTATTTTTTAACCACAATAGTTAATAGAAGCAAATCCTCACCTGGTCAATGTAGTCTGTTTTATGTAAATAAACTTTCTGGATGAGAAACTTACCCAGAAATCTACAGTAATGCAGCCTAGCCATATTTATGGCCCACTATCTTAGTGAATGATGTTTACATTAGAAGTCATGATGGGGGGGTGCCTGGGTAACTCAGTTGGCTAAACATTCAACTCTTGGTTTCAGCTCAGGTCATGATCTCGAGGTGGTGGGATGGACCCCCGAGTCCAGCTTGTGCTCAGTGTGGAGTCTACTTGTGATTCTCTCCCTCTCTGCCTCTCCCGTCCTCTCTTGTTTGGGGTTCTTTCCCTCTCTGCCCCTCCCCCTGCTCACACTCAAGCTCCCTTTCTCTCTCAAATAAATAAATAAGTAAAATCTTAAAAAAAAGTCATGACAGAGTAGGACAAAAGATCAGTCATTTGAAAATATATATTCAATTGTGATAAAATCAGAACTCTGAGTTAGGTAGATGAACACAGCATTATCATGTTATTATTATTGCTGATTTGGCATTTCAGGGAAGCTAAGATGACAGTTATATTCTTTATCCTTAATGGTATGCTTAGTTTACAAATGGAAAACACCTCATGCAAAGGGAGATAGATAATAGGGATAAAGTCGTTAAGGAAGCACAGTCATAATACTCATTTACCACTTTGTCCAGTGATATTAAACTCTTACATGAAGTCTTTCATTTTAACTTTTAACATGCACAGGAGTCAACTCATTTGAATGAACTTCTCTCCACCCCCTCCATTTATAGTGGGAGTGCTAATGAATAGTGAAGTGGCTGAGAATAATCGTTAACTGACTAGTAAATGATGGAACATCAGCTGTGTCCTAACAGTTTGCTATAAAACTAAATGTGAGTAATGTGGATCACATCTCAGGAATATAACATCATATTGTGATATAATGATTTATAAAAAATACATATTTGGTGTTGGCTAAGAAGAAGCTGTAAAACAACCAAAAGCATTTAATTGGGGTCCTAGGGATTGCAATCTGAGAGACAGAGTCAACTGAAATTAAAAGTGTGTTCTGAACTGCGAGTGGAGTGCAGGCTTATAAAGGCAAAAACCATAGGTTTATATAATTTGTTTTGAAAAAATTTTGATTGGTGCTGGCAGAGTTTAAACTGACTGCCTAATAACACAATTGGCTATTTAGCTACTGATGTTGCATTATCTATTTTAGTCCAGAGTAGAAGGATGATTCTAGAAGTGGTGGAGTTGTAACTGACAAAAGTCAAAAGTTCATGACGTTAGAGAAATGAAACTAGAGACAAACCAAGAGATGTGCATAGGCCCTACCTCCTCAGTGTCCTTTTGACTATTTTAAGTGTCTCTCCTAGCAATGCTTACTTCATTTTGAATCTTCTTTTGCATTGGTCATGCAGAGGATCAAAATATATTTCTCAGACATATTTGGTCTTCATCTACAGTTCCTGAACATGCTTCAGAGCCGTAAAAGTGAAATGAGTGTCTTGTTATTAATGAAAGTGACTTTTGGACCCCACCCAGGCGCAGGGGCTAATTGCCAAGAGGACTAACCATGAGAGAAGACGGATGGAACTTCAGTCTGACTGCATGACCACCAGGGAGGGGAGAAGGACTAGAGGCTGATTCAGCCAATGACCAGAGACTTAGGCAATCATGACTATGTTATGAAGCCTTCAAAAAAAATAAAAGGGAATGGTTTTTTGGCTTTTTTTTTTTTTTTTTTTTTTCTGGAGAGCTTCCATGCTTGGGGAACCAGAATGCTTCTTTTTTTTTAAAATTTTTATTTATTTATTTGACAGAGAGAAAGACAGCGAGGGAGGGAACACAAGCAGGGGCAGTGGGAGAGGGAGAAGCAGGCTCCCGGCTGAGCAGAGAACCTGATGTGGGGCTCGATCCTAGGACCCTAGGACCATGACCTGAGCCGAAGGCAGACGTTTAATGACTGAGCCACCCAGGTGCCCCAAACCAGAATGCTTCTATGTGTCACCAAGTCAGGCCCCAAGCTCCATGAGGACAGAAGCTCCTTTGTTTGAGATCTTACCCTAAGTATCTCTTCTTTTGGTTATTGATATGTATTTTTTATAATATCGTTTAATAAACTGGTAAATGTAAATAAGTGTTTCCCTGGGTTCTGTGAGCCCTTCTAGCAAATAATTGAACCTAAGGAGGAGATTATTGGAAGTTCCAATATGTAGCTGGTCAATGGGAAGCACAAGTAAACAGCCTTGGGCTTACAGCTGGCATCTAAAGTGAGAGTTGTAGGGGCAGTCTTGTGGGACTGAATCCTTAATCTGTGCAATCTGGTGGTTTCTCCAGCGTAGGTAGTATCAGAATGGAGTTGAATTTTTGGACACCCTACTGGTGTTCAAAATTGCTTGGTGTCGTGTGTGAGGGAAGCCCCTGCCCTCACATTAGAATTGGTCTTAGAACACCTAAAGCCATGTCATGCCAATTTGGAGGGGTCATTAGAGAACACTTAGTCTAAATACCCACCTAATGCTTAAGTTTCCTCTCTAAAACAAGATTAAGAAGAATATCTTTACAAACAACAGAGGATTCCAAATTGGTTGTCAAGTAGGTTCTTTTGCCCAGTGACCTTACATGTATTTAATGAATGGATAGTGGTCCCCAACTGGGTAGGGAGGGTAGGAAGATCCCATTTCATCCTTAGTTAGCTCTAACCATTAGCTCTTTTCCTCACTAGATGACACAAAACCTGTGTTTGCTTAAATTTTTCTTTCTTAGGGTGAGGATTCCCAATGTCCTTACGTGTTTTTTCTAAGACATTCAAGTTTAAAAAATATTGATCTTAGTTGCTGTCCTCTAAGTATATTCCATTTAAAAAAATGTTTCTTTTTAAAGCGCTCACAGTGTAATACTCAAGGTAGCATTGGGTTGCTGTAAGTTTAAGTAAGACTATATACTATGTCGGTTTTAGATACCTTTTCTGTTTGAATTATTGTTGGAATTAGTAATGCTTGAAAAGGATGACAGCGCAGAAAATGATCTATGTTACTAGCCAATGTTACCATGTTGTTTTTAAAAATGATTCTTGCTTTATGCTTCATTTACTTACTCAAACTGGTCTCTCCATTGCGAAAACTTCAACCTGGTGGATCTTTCATCATTCTGATTCTCTGTCTTTCCTGCTCTTATAGTAATGTTTATTTTTTCTGATTATAAAATTATTCTTAAAGAAAACTTTAAAAATACAGTAAAATGTGAGGAAAAATATGATTCAAAATCATTATTCAGAGATAACCATTCATCATTTTGGGTATTTCTATTTTTATAAATGGTGTGTGTGTATCTGTGAAATATGTGTAGTAGAGAAGGGATTATATTATAAATATATTTTTTACTTTACTTTTTCTGTTACAATTATATTTTGAGCTTTCTCAATTATTTTAGAATATATTCCATTTATTTATGAATCATTTCTTACATACCAGTTCTTCAGCTGTTGCCCTTTAAATTGTTTACATTGTTTGTGAGTATGAATAATCCCATAATGGACATGTTTATATACAAATGTACATCTCTGCATCTGTGATTATTTTTTTAAATAGATTTCTTGAGGGATTATTAGATCAGAAGATTTGAACATTTAAGTCTGAGTAATCTCTAAAAGATTATAAATATATTTGAATGTAACACATTTCAAAGCATTATTATAAAGAGGAAGCCTGAACTAAATAACCAACCAGCAAGTATATAAATAATGAAGGAGGAAAGAACTCTATTTGTCTAATAAAATGAGAAAGAAATTATACTCTACTATGGACAATTTTGAAGAGAGAACTTTCACACTGAAAGTGAATAAATTCATTGGCTTGTAATAAGAGGACACTTTAAGAGACAGTATGACATTTAAGTATGACACAACTATTTTAAGGCAGTCTTTGTCTTTAGTCTTTATTCTTTTGCCTTCATTTTACTTCCATCCTGTGATAATGCATTGTATTTGACAGGGGCAGATATTTAAATGCTAATTCTAAGAAGAAAATTAAATAAGACATTTTTAAAAACAGCAGATTTTAAAGTGATTGCCATGAGCATTCTTGGCACACAGTGATATTCAGTGTATTTAACAGAAGTTCCTTGGGGTCATCTGACCAAAAAAAAATTGTGCTTCTTCATAGGAAATACATAATCACTGATGAATGTTCTTGTTCTAATTTTAATTTAATTGTAGAACTTTATTTATTTTTTTTACTGTTTATAATAATGAAGAAAGAACTTAGGGTCTGTGTTTATTCAATATAGTACTGGACATCCTAGGCATAGCAATCAGACAAGAAAAAGATATGAAAAGTATCCACACTGGTAAGGAAGAGATAAAATTTTTACTATTTGCAGATGACATGATACTCCATATATATAGAAAACCCTAAAGACTCCACCAAAAAACTACTAGAACTAATAAATGAATTCAGTAAAGTTGCAGGGCACAAAATTAATATACAGAAATCTGTTGCATTTCTATACACTAGTAATGAACTAGCAAAAAGAGAAATTAAGCAAACAATCTCATTTACAATCATACCAAAAATAATAAAATATCTAGGAATAAACTTAACCAAAAAAATGAAGAAAGAAAATATAAAACATAAAATTAGATGTACAGTAGAAAGAGCACTGGACAAGTAATGCCAATTTGTCTTCTTTTCCAATCTGGATGACTTTCATTTTATTTTCTTTGCCTTATTACATTGATTAGAACTTCCAGTACAATGCTATAGAACAGTGATGAGAGCAGGCATCCTTGCCTTTTTCCTGCTCTTGGGGGAAAGTTGTTCAGTCTTCTGCCATTATGTATGGTGTTAGCTGTGGAATTTTTTCCTAGGTGCTCTTTATCAGGTCAAGGAAATTCCTATTCATTCTATTCTTCTATTCATATCCTGCTGACAAATGATAATGATGATGATGACGATGATTAAAGAATGGATGTTGGATTTTGTCAAAAAATTGTTTTCTGAATCTTTTGAAATGATCATATGGTTTTTCTCTTTTCATTTGTTAATATGGTGAATTACATTTATTGATATTTGATTGTTAAATTATTCTTGTATTATTGGAATAAACCTCCTTTTGTTATGATGTATTATCCTTTGTATATATTATTAGATGTATTTTACTAATATCTTGTTGGGGACTTTTTAGTATATGTTTGTGAGGGATATATCTGTAGGTTTTATTTTGTTTTTTTTTGTATCTGATTTGTCTTAATGCTTGCCTAATTGAAGGAGTTGGGAAGTATTTTTTCCTTTTTCAGTTTTCTGGAAGAGCTTGTATGGAACTGATAAGTCTCTCAAAAATTTGGTAGAATTCACCAATGAAGCCATCAAGGCCTGGAGTTTTCTTTATGGAAAAGTTTTAACTACACATTCAATTTTAAAAATAGATACAGAGCTTCAGGTTATCTATTTTTTCTTGAGTGAGCTTTGGTAGCTTGTTCTTTCAAGGATACTATTTTATCTATGTTGTTGAATTTATGGGCATAAAATTGTTGCTACTATATCTTTATTATTATTTTACTTTCTGTAGAATTGTGTCGATGTGACTTCTTTCATTACTGATATTTATAATTTCTGTCCTCACTTTCTTTTTCCTTATCAGTCTGGATAGAAGTTTATCAATTTTATTGATTTTCTCAAAGAACTAGCTTTTGAAGTTATTGATTTTTTAAAAAATTTTATTTAATTTTATTATGTTATGTTAGTCACCATACAATACATCATTGATTTTTGTTGTTGTTGTTTTTGTTTTCTCTTGTTGATTTCTATTCTGGTTTTTTATTTTGCTTACTTTAGGTCTCATTTGCTATTCTCTTGATAGTGTTGTTTAAATCTTCTTTGTCCTTACTCATTTTCTATCTATTTTGTCTATCAATTATTAAAAGAGGAATATTGAAGTCTCCAACTATAATTGTAGATTTATTTCTCTTTGCAGTTCTAACAGTAGGTTCATAAACCTTTAGGACTGTTAAGTCCTCCTCTTTATTGTTATGAAGTGATGTTCTTTATCCCTTGTAATATTCTTTGCTCTGAAATCTAGTTTGTCTAATATTAATATAGCCACTCCAGCTTCTTTTGGTAAGTGTAGAAAAGTCTAGCCTTTCTATCATTTTACTTTTAACCTCTTTTAGCTATTGAACACCACACATTTTTGGGCTCTATGTTTTACATGGTGGGTTTCTGATCTCACTTTGCACTTTGCGGGGCCTGGCCAGTATCTTTTCTCCTTCATTGTGCCCCATTGAAATGCTGGGTCTGAATGGTTGGTAGTTTTATTTGTAAGGATATGGAGAAGGACACATTTTGGATATAAAAGATCATGGGTTTTATCTGGTCAAGTTGAGTTTGTGATTCTGGATAAACCACCTCGGGGCCTATGTCCAGCAGGCTGTTGAATATATGGTTTTAGAACTCAGGCGATATCAGTCCATAGGAGGCACTGGAATTTATGGGTATAAATGAATTCCACTAAAAGCTGTTCAGAATGAGAGAAAGACCAAGAATGAAAACCTGGCAAGCATGGATATTTATTGAGAAAGAATCTGTAGTTTAGGTAAGTTCTAATAGAGTAGGGATACTTATGGTAATGAAAGTTTCTTATTTGTATGAATTGTTAAGTGCAAATGATAGTGAATCCTTTATTATGGAAAATTGTTTGGGTATTTCACTCTAAGATCTGTGGAGATTTTAATATTCCTACTAAAGTGCTTGATCTAAATGTAATACCCTAAATAGTTTAAATTACCCATAAATATTTTTGTAAATTTAGTCTCAGATGCTGCAAAGAATTCAGTTGTCCTGGTGAGCAAGTTATATAAACTGCCCAAAGGCTCAAGCTTGTCAGCTGTTTTGTTCATAATTCTTAGTGCCAAGTAGTACCGCAGAGGATTTACGTATCTTAAGCCTTCAGTAAATACATGATTCAGTTGCTAAATCTTCTGAGTATTTTCCTTAATGACCCTGATCTCTCTTTAAGTGCTACCATTGCTGAGTAACCTTACCCTGATTGGGTTGGGGGAAAATATTGGGATAATCCCATTCTAGACAGAAATGTCACAGGCTGGATTCTGCATGTTAGAACTCTTGGCAGCACATGTTCAAGAGAGGGTGTGAGGGCTGTTCAGACAATTGATCCTAAATAGGATTTTATTTTAACTTTAAAATTCACTTGTCTAGAAATTTTTAAGTGATGCAATGACATTTGATATTCTATCTCTACTTAATTTTTTTTTTCTTGTTGACTCTGGTTGTTATTGGTATAATTTATTATGCCTGTAACAATCCAAAGACAGCCTAGAAAATCAGATGATTCATTGTAAATGATTTCTCTAATGAATAAACTTTTCAATTTCTAACCCTGGCTTTGTTATCACAGATACTGTGAAGTGGGCAAGGTCACTCTGCCTCCTGGTGTTGCAGTTAATCCAGTCTTCAAATTGTAAAAGGCTTCACAGTGATTGTGAAACTATATCTCTGCTGAAAGCATGATTACTAACAGTTTAATCTACTCACCTCTTCACATTTTTTGTGTGTGAAATAAAAGTTTAACTTGAAGCAAAATGCAAGATGTGCAAAAAGAACCTCATCTCCTGTTGAGTTATCTTTCTAGGAATTTAGAGAGGTGGTAAAATTTCTTATGTCAGGGCTGTGAGTTACTTTCCTTGAGACGTTGACTAGTAGTCCCACTCATTTTATATAGAGTGGTCTTGGCCCATGTAACTAAAATTAGGCCAGGTATGTAAGTTAAAAGTAGTAAGTACTCTAAACTCTAAAACATATCCCCTTAGTACATATACATTTTTAAAAAGCCATTTTATGCTATCTTTTTGTTAAATGTATCTGTAGTCCCTCCTATACTGCCATTCATTCTCTTCTTATTTTTCAAATGAATATTTACACCTAGAGATTGCAATTCTTCAAAAGCCAGTTTAACTTGTCATCTTAATGACAGAGACTAATGATCAGCAATGATGATAGCACAGCTCAACAGACCCTTAAGTATTCAGAGCTAAAGCATGCAGTTACAATACTAAAATTTTTACTGTAACCAACATAATCAGTGGAGAAAAGACCACAGGCCCTCAAACAAGATGCACTCTTGAAACTAGGGTCAAGTTCAGGTTGTATTGCCTTTTTAAAACTGATGCTAGCATCATGCATGGATGAAATTTGCTATTTACAGCCCTCTCTTTTAGAAGTGACTCAGCTAGTGTGATTTTGAAATGACAGAAGCTGAATGTGACACCAGGAACAAACCATACTAAGATATACTTAACTATAATGAAAGAAAAAATATATTAGAGGTATTTTGAAATGAATAAGGGTAATAGTCTTGGATCTTTGAAAAGTCAAGAGCTATAGAATAAGAATTTCAACAAAACCACAAAAATCTGTGTGTGCCAAGGCTTTTCAGGCAAGACGTCATCCAGTTTAATACTCTGATAGTAATGTCCAAGCAACATCTGTCCCTGTGAAGATCTTCATGATAGTTACTATAAGAAATGGATAAATTGCCATTTTGGTGATAGATTATTTTGGTTAATGAAAAGCATCTCATTAGCTTTTACTTCTTCCTATTCCCTCTTTTAAAAATTATGAGTAATGCATGTTGTTTTTAGGAAAATTAAAAAGTAAAAATAAAAATAAAAATCATGAAATTGCATCAAATTTATTTTTAATTTTTACAAAATATGGTCATTCCTTACATATTATTTTGAAGCTAATATTTGTTTTTGTTAATAATATCATTAGGTAAAAATGTTTTAATTAGCCCTAGGTAAAGTAACAAAAAATGCGATTACTACTATTCGGGTCAATATTAATCCTTTCTTTTGCAGCATTTTTCTGTAATGTGGAAAGAACAGCAGTAGTGATGTTAAGTGTAAAAATCAGAAAGTAATATGTAGTGAGTTTTTTGACTTGCAAACCTGAGAACCAAATCCTGTAGCTGTGGGGACTAACTGAATTTCCTGTTGTCATTAACCGTCTTTGGTAAGCTAAGATGCCCTCATAATAAATCTGCCAGTTATGGAGTAGTGGTTGCAAAGTCGTAAATGTTCTGTGATTTTTTTCTTAAATGATTTTATTTATTTATTTGACAGAGAGAGAGTGCACATGTACACAAGCAGGGGGAGCAGCAGAGGGAGAGGGAGAAACAGGCTCCCTGCCATGGAGCTAGATCCCAGGACCGCCTGGGTCATGACCTGAGCTGAAGGCAGATGCAACTGACTGAGTCACCCAGGTCCCCGCTGTGATTTTTTTTTTTAGCAAATCAGAAATTTTAAAAATAGTGATAACACAGAGCTCTTTATCTTTTTTCTTCTCATTTTCAAAAGTACTTCATCTTTGATTTTTCTCTTGTAGTTCTTACACTGTCTTACCTTCGTCAGTATCCACTGCATCCTACTTCACAACAAAGCCATTTTTATTCTTTATTGCTCCATACAAGCACTTCGTGTAGAAGAACACTTTTCCAGAAAGACTCTTTCTTTTCTTGGTTTCCCTGATCCCAGTATTTGCCATCACGTAAGATTCATAAGCTTTAGTCACAAATTTAAATTTCATGAAGAAATACTCTTGGGGGTACTTCACATGTTTAAAGTGTGGTGGTTAGGCAGAGGAAAACATGTCCCTATGTTTAGCAGCTGTCAACTGCCTTCATTTTTATCATTTTCCAGGTTGGTGAAGCCGACTCAAATTTTACTCCATGGTTCTTTTACTCTGTTCTTTCCTTCTTTCTGTAATATTCATTTGAAATGAATGTTAAAGCAATGCCTTCTATGAGTTTGAGCTAAGGTTACTGTAGTAAAAAGTTAAATATAAAATCTTAGGTAAGTAATTTAAACCATAGCCAGCAGGAGACACGTGGCTGGGACTTGTTATATTTGTTAAGACACCACTTGTAGGATGTAAAGCTTTTATCTAGCTATGATGTCTATGGTGCCCATTTCCACACAGCAGCATCCTCATTTAACATCCCCTTTGGATAAATTTGGATTTCTTTCTTTTTTTTTTTTTTTTTTTGAGGAAAATGCATCCTTTTCCTGGCAAATAGGGCACATTGCTTAACTCTACCACTGATACGACCAAATATTTTCTGCTCTTACTGTTTCTTCATTGCAGAGAATCTTCTAGACTGAAGAAATGAGTTCCAGATTCTTCAGGCATTGCATCTTTCTGTGGGAGATTCTCTTCATTCCTTTCATAGCCAGAGGCAGTAAGCCAATGGTTAAGAGGTTTTGAGTTAGAGGATCCTGGGTTGAATCCTGGCTCTGCCTCCTATAGGTCTTTGGCTTTGAAGAAGTTACTGGACCTCTCCAAGCCCCAGTGTCCTTATCTAAGAAGTTGATATGATTAGTACTAAGTGCAGAGCATTGTTGTGGATCTTCAGTAAAGTCATGATTTAAAGGGTTGGTGTAGTGAAGATGGTGCCCTGGGGGCTTCACACACCAATTACCCTTATTTTACAAACCTCTGTAAGATTCTCTCTGATATTCCAGTTTAGGGAAGGAGCATCTTGGCTCTTGTGTTGCTCTAAGCCTCTTTTCCTCCTTTTGGAGCCTCTTAACATCCTACCTTTTCCACGTATTTTCATACGCATCCTAAGCTCAACATGCAAAAATATAACACTCTGCAATGACTGCACATGTTTGTTCTTTCTGGTGTTGTATAAATCCTGCTACACAGTGCACCAGCAGCATAATGTGTTGTCCATCCTACTGCTTTCTGATGATGACGGTGAAGGTGATGGCCTCTGTGTAAATAGGTAGCCATTATATTTTTAGGATAAAGGCCAATATTAAATAAGATTTACTTAATTTAAGCTTCACTCATTGAAGACTCAATAGCCTTTGTGATTTTACTTCAGATGGTGTTACCAGAACATGGGCGTGATGTGTGTGTGTGTGTGTGTGTGTGTGTGTGTGTGTGAGAGAGAGAGAGAGAGAGTTGTACTCCATGTTTATATGTATTTAAATCTAACATTTTTACTAAAGCTGCTATTGAAAATTGTTGCATGGGACAGAGATTAACATCTCTGGGATCCCTTAGTAAGAGTAATTAGGAAAGGTGATTTAAATAAAAATATTTTGGGATTTGTCTGTTAGAGGTTGTAGAGATCTGTGGAGAAGCTTATCATTGAATTACAACTGAATAGGCTTTTAATAAATTAATCTGAACGAGAAATTATTTTTTCTACTCCCTCATGTGAAACTATACCTAAAACTTATTAAATAACAGGGCAATTAAATGTAATTTTCCTACTGGCAGCATTGATTGCCTTGTAGAGAGGGCCAAATGAGCAGAACCTACAGGATCGAGATGTCTTTATAATATAGAAATACTGCAGCCTTTGTCCTCAGTGCTCACATTTTAATGAAGTGAGAATGTCCTTTTCTATTAGCATTTAGTGCTACCTCATAGAAGATGAAATAAAATGCTTGTTAATTGTTTTTATCAAGAGTTCCATACAGTTCATTGTGAAGCACGATGCTATAATTACTGGTGATTTGAATATGAAGCCTGGAAGAAGGTAACTTTTTTCCCAGACTGGATCCTGGTGTTATCTTCTTTTTTTTTTTAATTTTATTTTATTATGTTATGTTAATCACCATACATTACATCATTAGTTTTTGATGTAGTGTTCTATGATTCGTTGTTTGCATATAACACCCAGTGCTCCATTCAATATGTGCCCTCTTTAATACCCATCACCAGGCTAACCCATCCTCCCACCCCCCTCCCTTCTAGAACCCTCAGTTTGTTTCTCAGAGCCCATAGTCTCTCATGGTTCATCTCCCCCTCCGATTTCCCCCCCTTTATTTTTCCCTTCCTACTATCTTATTTTTTTTTTTAACATATAGTGTATTATTTGTTTTAGAGGTACAGGTCTATGATTCATCAGTCTTACACAATTCACAGCGCTAACCATAGCACATACCCTCCCCAGTGTCCATCACCCAGCCACCCCATCCCTCCCACCCCCCACCACTCTAGCAACCCTCAGTTTATTTCCTGAGATTAAGAATTCCTCATATCAGTGAGATCATATGATACATGTCTTTCTCTGATTGACTTATTTCGCTCAGCATTACACTCTCCAGTTCGATCCACATCGTTGCAAATGGCAAGATTTCATTCCTTTTGATGGCTGCATAATATTCCATTGTATATATATACCACATCTTCTTTATCCATTCATCTGTCAATGGACATCTAGGCTCTTTCCATAGTTTGGCTATTGTGGACATTGCTGCTATAAACATTGGGGTGCACGAACCCCTTCAGATCACTACATTTGTATCTTTGGGGTAAATACCCAGTAGTGCAATTGCTGGGTCGTAGGGTAGCTCTATTTTCAACTTTTTGAGGAACCTCCATACTGTTTTCCAGAGTGGCTGCACCAGGCTTGCATTCCCACTAACAGTGTAATCTTCTAACCCACTCTCCATCCCTCCATCCGCCTTGTCATTGAAGAGAAGCTTGCAAGGCTGACTTAGAAGGATCATTCTCCAAATATGATCTTATTCTGTCCATTATTTTTTAACTCACATATTCCTAAATTTCTCCACCATTGAGGAACTTCTGTTATGTTGTTCAAGGTATTAGATACAATTAAAAAAAAAAATCACTGTACAGAGGCTCCCGGGTGGCTCAGTTGTTAAGCGTCTGCCTTCGGCTTGGGTCATGATCCCAGGGTCCTGGGGTCGAGCCCTGCTTTGGGCTCCCTGTTCAGCGGGAAGCCTGCTTCCCCCTCTCCCACTCCCCCTGTTTGTGTTCCCTCTCTTGCTGTGTCTCTCTGTGTCAAATAAATAAATAAAATCTTTAAAAAAAAACACTGTACAGTTTTTCTTTATATTTTACTTAAAATTATCATAGTGTGGCTTAACTTACTTCTTTTTTTAAATTGAGATATAATTGACATATAACATTATATTAGTTTCAGGTGCACCACATGATTCAATATTTGTATATATTGCAAAATGATCACAGTAAGCCTAGCTTAACATCCATCACCATACATACAAATTGTTTTTTCTTGTAATGAGAACATTTAAGATATACTTTCTTAACAACTTGTAAAAACACAATACAATATTATTAACTATAGTCACCATGCTGTATATTATATCCCCATGCCTTGTTTATTTGGTAACTGGAAGTTTGTAGCTTTTGACTCCCTTCATCCATTTTACCCTACTCCCTACTCCCTGCCTCTGATAACCACCTTTCTGTTCTTTGTATCTATGAGTTCAGTTTTGTTTGTTCGTTTTAGTTTATAAGTGAGGTCACATGGTATTTTTCTGTCTGACATATTTCATTTGCATAATGCCCTCAAATCCATGTTGTTGCTAATGGCAAGATTTCCTTTTTTATTGCTGAATAATACTCCATCGTAGTATATATACACCACATTTTCTTTATCCATTCACCTATCGATGGACACCTAGTTTGCTTTCATCTCTGGGCTATTGTAAATAATGCTGCAGTGAATGTAGGAGTGTATATATCTTTTTTGAGTTAGTGTTTTAATTTTTTTTGGGTTAATACTCAAAAGTAGAATCATTGGAGCATATGATAGTACTATTTTTAATTTTTTGAGGAACCTCCATACTGTTTTCCACAGTGGCTACACCAGTTTATATTCCCACCAACAGTGCACAAGGGTTCCTTTTTCTCCACATCCTTTCCAATACTTGCTATTTCTTATTTTTTTGATAATAGCAATAGCCATTCTAACAGATGTGAGGTGATACCTCATGATGGTTTTGATTTGCATTTCCCTGATGATTGGTGAAGTTGAGTACGTTTTTATGTACCTTTGGCCATGTGTAGGTCTTTCGAAAGATGTCTATTCAGATCCTCTGCCCATTTTTTTTTAACCACGATTGTTTGTTTTTTTTGCTATTGAGGTTTTTGAGTTCTTTATACGTTTTGGACATAACCTCTTATTAGGTATATTTTTTGTAAGTATTTTATCCCAATCAGTAGGTAGTCTTTTCATTTTTGTTGATGATTTCCTTTGCTGTGCAGAAAATTTTTGATTTGATGTAGGCTCAGTTGTTGATTTTTGCTTCTGTTACCTTTGCTTCTGATGTCAAATATAAAAATTATAGTCAGGACCAATGTCAAGGAGATATTGCCTATGTTTTCTTCTAGGAGTTTTATGGTTTCATATCTTACATTCACGTCTTTGATCCATTTTGTGTTAATTTTTGTGTCTGATGTAAGATAGTGGTCCAATCTCATTCTTTTGTTTGTAGCTGTCCAGTTTTCCCAATACCATTTATTGAAGAGACTATCCTTTCTCCATTGTATATTCTTGCCTCCTTTGTTGTAAATTAATTGTCTCTATCTGCATGGGTTTATCTGGGATCTCTATTCTGTTCCACTGATCTATGTGTCAGTTTTTATGCCAATACCATACTATTTTGATTGCTACAGCTCTGTAGCATGGTTTGAAATCAGGAAGCATGATGCATCAGGCTTTGTTCTTCTTTTTCAAGATTGTTTTGGCTATAAGGGGTCTTTTGTGGTTTCAAAATTTTAGGGATTATTCTATTTCCGTGAAAAATGCCATTGGAATTCTTATTTGGCTAGACTAATTTTTCATCTCTCCTCCTTAAATTTGATAGCCTTTATCCTGCCTCAGTCTTTTTTTTTCCCCCCTCCTGAAGAACCATGCCTAGATCTTTTATTCTTTAATCACGAAGTTTATTTGGGGAAACTTACACCTTTTATTATCACTTTTTAAAAAATTGTGAGGTCTTGCTCTTGTGTCTTTCTCCTTACCTGTGTATATTGTCCCAATTAATAATTAAGCCTTGTTAATGGAGGTCAATTCCTGTTTGTTACTCTAAGCTACCAGATTGCCTTTTTTGGGAGTACTTATAATGACATCTCCTTTAGTTCTAAGGTACTTAATTTTCACTTTATATTGCAGGTAACTTTTTTCATAAATTTTATAAGTTAAAAACTTTTCCATTAATTAATGCTATAGGTTTGGGAAATCGAGGTCCCAGAGAACAAGTTATATCATTCAAGAAGTCAGCAGTTAAACCTAGTTTTGGTACATATATTTCTGGGGAACTGGTTTTTGGTACTACTAAAAAAACTACCATAATTAATTGCTACAGTCAATTGTTTTACAAATAATTTTTGAACATTATATTTAGAGATTTTTCCTAGGATCTGTGAGGGATATTATGATAATTCAGACCAAAATATTATCCTTAAGACTTTTGTAGTGTAATAGAGGAAATAACATTTGCACACAAATAACCATAACACAAGATTTAAAAGGACAAGTGTCATAAATGAGAGATAGTGTAAGGGCTGTGGGATTCTGAGGAGACAAGGAAGACTTCCAATGTGGAGAATAAGAGAAAACTTTGTGCAGAAGGAGGCCTTTGATATGTTCCTCTAAGGAAAATCTGGATTGTTTGATCTTTGGAAAATAGGGAAGTTGCTATCTAAGTGGCAAGAGCAGAGTGAGCAAAACTGAGGAGGAAGGAAAGTACAGGTGGGAATAGGAAATGGGGAGCTTGCTTGCTTTGTGTAAATGAGAGCACTGGAACTTAGTGTTGGACTTATGGCTTTGGGTTATTTATTACCATATGATTTTATAAACAATGACACTTTGGTCAAAAGAGGAACATGAATATGGTAGTCTCCCTTTTTTTTTTTTTGAAGATTTTATGTTTGAGAGAGAGTGAGCATGTGTGCATATGTGAACAAGGGGAGGGGCAGAGGGGGAGGGAGAGGGAGAGAATCTCAAGCAGACTCTGTGCTGAGCTGGAGCCCCATGTGGGGCTCGACCACATGACCCTGAGATTGTGACCTGAGCCAAAACTAAGAGTTGGACGCCCAACAGACTGAGCAACCCAGGCACCCCTGGTAGTCTCCCTTTATCCAGTTTTCCTTTCTGTCATTTCACTTACTGGTGGTCAACTATGGTCTGGAAGCAATGTTCCTCCTTCTGACTTATTGTCAGAAGGTCAATAATACCTAACGCTACATCACAATGCCTACGTCATTCACCTCACTTCATCTCATTATGTAGACATTTTAGCATCTCACACCATCATAAGAATATGGTGAGTGTAGTACAATAAGATATTTCGAGGGATCACATTCGCCTTTTATTACAGTATATTGTTATAACTGTTCTATTTTATTATTATTGTTGTTTAATCTCTTATTGTGCCTAATTTGTAATTAAGCTTTATCATAAACATGTTTACATAGGAAAAACCACAGTAATACAGGGTTTGGTACTATCCACTGTTTCAGGCATCCACTGGAGGACTTAGAAGTGTCCTCTGTGGATAAAGGTGGGGGGCTTTTTTTCTTTTTGATGTCGAGTAATAAAGCCATGTGTGAAGGAAGAGCTGAATTCGTGTATTATTTGTCTTTAAACACTCTTACTCATTTTCACATCCTGGCCCATATATCATAGGCATAAGAATTGACATAGGCATAGGTCCAGGGAATTGACAGAATAGTAATGGTTCTATATTTTGTGATTTTAGGGATACTAGAAAAGCTCATTTCACAAAGACTTAACAAAGTCTGTGTGCTAATATCTGATATTTTCTTATACACATTCCTTAAAGACAAGTGATCAATACTTGATGTTTTTTCCCCGTGTTAAAATATAAAAGCCTCTGGGCATAGTTCAAGAGCATCGTGCAGGGAAAGGATAGCTCCAAGGGGGAAGAACATTTCTGGAAGAAAATCTAGGCAAACACTGATTTTTATTTTTTTGACTGACTTCACAATTTTGTCTAACCTACTGTTTTAATGTATCTCAGGAATGTCAAATATAAATAAATGTGTACATACATGTAAATAAAATATATAAATACAACACACTGAGTTCATTGGTGGTTTTAATATTATTTTTATTTAATAAAAATGAAACAAAATGATCAATGTTTTATACCTAAAAGGTGTTTCCTAGCACATGAAATTAGGAACCAGACTCTTAGTGGGTAGTTGGATTTGGGATTTTTCTCTGGAGGAAGATCAGCTGTTCTTTCTTAATGAATACCTTGATTTCTGTTAATGAGCTACTCAGATGTATAAAAGAACAATTAAGTTCACTTTCAGTCTTCTGCTATATTATTATAATTTTGTATAAATAGTTCTTAATAAAGTCATTTTCTAAATTGATTTTATTTTATGTAATGCTAGTTTTTCACTTAGAAAGGAAAATGCTTGAAGAGCTAGCATATGGTTACCTTATGCTGCTCTTCAGTTGCTTCTTCCTTTAGTGCATTTCATGCTCTTCTCTGTGGTCTTTTTTCCTTATTTTCTGTGATTTCTTCTTCCATGTAGGATTCAGTGCCTTCGTGCTGCTCTTGGATGTTTGAGCCTTCCTCACTTTCCTGTTTTACCTGGGCCTGTTTGGGTCTTCCAGCACCCTAACAAATCTAGACTTCTCTTCCCATCCTCTTCAGCTTTTCCTTTTGTTCCTAATATTGCTTATTTGTCCATCTGTCCTCCCTCCCTCCTACCCTTCCTTCCTTCTTTCCTCCCTCCCTTCTCTGTTTCCTCCTCTTCTTCTCCCTCCCTCCCACACCTCTCTCTCTGTTTTTCTCTTTGTGGCTTGTAGATCTTGTCAATATTCATAAAGGACTTGTTTTTTTGTTTTGTTGACAGTCTCTACTGTTTCATTTTTTCTCACGTGTTTTTGATTATTCTTGTCTCTATTAGTTTCTTCTACTTTCTTTGAATTTAATAATTTTTGCTTTATATGTGTTAAAGTTAAATAACAATTTTAAATACTTCATTTAATAAATACATTTAAGGTGATAAATTTACTTCTTGATACTACTTTGCCTACATTCCATCGGTTTAATTTATTGTGCTTCCATTTGGTTCCTCTTCTAAATATTTCATAATTTCCATTTTGATCTACTCTTAATCAATTAGTTATTCAGGAGTACACTTTAAAAAACTATCTTTATACCGTGATTTGTAACAATTGTATTATTCAAATTTTTAACACTTATTGGGACATTTCATGTGACTTTGTATATGGAAACATTTTTTAAATGCTCTATATGTGCTTGAAAAAATGTGTATATTTGTGCAGGATTCTAAAAATATATATTACATCAAGCATGTAATGTTAAATATATATCCTTATTATATTGTGTGTATTTGATCCATGTTTATAATAGTGGTATGTTAAAATCTCCCTGTCCAATTGTTTTACATTTTTTCCATGTAATTCTATTAATTGAAAGTTTGGAGCATTTTGTAAGGTTTATACAAATTCATGATCATCCTGACTTCCTGAAGCATTGTTTCCTTAACCATGATTTAGTGTACCTTTTCATTCCTATTAATAATTGACCTAATATGTATTTTTGCCTGTTAGCACTAGTGTTACAACAGCTTTTTTTTTTTAGGCTATTATTTGTAGGTAAATATTTTTTCATGAATTTCCAATCTTTATGTGTTCTTTGGTTTTAAGTCTATCTTTTATAACCAACCCTTTAGTTGAATTTTATGTCTTACCTTATTCTATAATCTCTGTCTATTAATAGATGGGTACCATCTGTATTTATGGCACTGATTAACAATTTATATTTATTTTACCATCTTATTTTAGGTTTCCATTTAAATTCCATTTTTTTCCTTTGCTTTTTTTTTTTTTTTCTTCTCTTGCCTTCTTTTGGCTTGATAGAGTTTTCAGTAATTATTATAAGATTCCTCTGGTGGTTTCAGAGCTATACATTGTATTGCCATTCTATTAGAAGTTATCTTTTAACATGTTAGTAGAAATATTTGTCTCTAATTTTTTCTTAAAAAATTAGTCAGTATATTTATTCTCTTCTTAAGCAAGACAAAGGCCCCGAACTTTTAATCCATTGAAAATTGCTCCCTTCTGGATCTTCCCTACCCCCTTCCTGGTTATTATATTTAAAATTTTGGTTCCACATAAAAAAAAAATCCATATTAACTACTCATAAGTTTTGTAGGTAATAGTTATTTAAATTTACAAGCATTATCAAATTTCTGTGCTTATATATATATATATTTTTTTTTTTTTTGCATTTTATTCATTCCTTTTGGGCTCACTTTCTTCTTCCTGAAGTATGTCCATTAACGACTCATTTTCAGGGTGTGTGTGTGTGTTTGCCAAGATTTCTTAGACTTAGTATTTCTAAAAGTCCTTATTTTGTTCTCACTTTTACATGATAGTTTAGATTGATTTTGAATTTTATATTTCTTGTTATTTTTCTTCCAATGTTCTAAGATATTGTCTTCTGTCAACTATCATTGCTGATGAAAGGTTTTGCCAAAGTTGTCATCCTTTTCTATATAGCCTATCTTTTCTCTATGTGGCAGTTTATGTTTTTTTAATTCATTTATTCATTATCCTTCAAATATTTATTGATTGACAGTGAGTGCTCTAGGCCCTGGGTATTCATCAGTGTACAAAGCAGTAAAAATGCCCTGCACTCATAGATCTTACAGTCTAACAAGTGAATATATTAGCTAAGATAAAGCCAGTCGCTGTAATAAATTAAATCCCTGATTATCACTGGCTTAATGCTTTGAGATTTTATTTTTTATTTTTCACACTGTCTCTTATGGATGTTCCTACTTAGGGAGCTCTCAAGGTATAGGCTTCTTCTACTTTGTGACTGTGTCATCTTTAACATTTAGTTCTGATGCTGTCCTGGGGTCACCAACGTTCTAGCAGCCAGAGAGGGAAAAGAGCATGGAGGGTCACATAGGAGGTTTTTAAGGACTAGGCCTGGAGATGGCACTCACCGCTTGGGCCCATATTCTCATGGCTAGGATGCAGTCACTTGTTCACATTTAACCTCAAGGATGCCTGGGAAAGGTAGTTCAGCTGTGGGCCTAGGAGGAAGAGAAAACACATTTGGGAATCAGCTAGCAGTTTCTGCCATGCCACAAGTAAAATGCATGGTTTCCTAAATAGTATTAATACTAAGGAGGATAGTAAATCAAGGAGGGGGCTAGGAGGGTTGTGGGAGGTCGGGATCCCAATTGTATATAGGTGGCTGTGAAGTCCTTACTTAGAGGGTACATTTGAGTGTACACCTACAAGAAGTGAGGGATTGGTACCTTGTGGAGATCTGAAGGAACATTTCAGGCATAGTAAATAGCAAACGCAAATGTTCTGAGGTTGGGGGCAAGCCTGGTCTGGCTAGAGCAACCAGGAAATCAGTGTAGCTCCAGGAGAGTGAACAGGTGCTGGGGTAAAAATTAGGTCAGTGATGTAAGTGATAATGTAGGGTTGTGTGAGCCATCAGCAGGTTTTGAATGGAAGGCATGATCTGACTTAGGTTTTAGTGGGATAGCTCTGGTTGCTGGGTTGAGAATAGATTGAAGGAAAGGGGTAGGGAACAGAATGAGGCCAGTTAGAGGTTACTCTAATAATATAGGTGAGAAATGGTGATGGTTCGGACTAGAGTGTTAACAGTGAAGGTGGCATGAAGCTCTCAGATTCTGAATATATTTTGAAAGTATTGCTGGCTTAGGATTAGCTAATGGCTAGGATGTGGGATGTAAAAAAAAAAAAAAGGAGTCGGGGTGGTTGTTCAGCCTTAGTAACTGGAAGAGTGGACATGTCATTTGCTGAGGTTGTAAAAATGATCAGAGGAAAATTAGGAACTCAGTTTCAATATGTAAAATTTGAGATGCTTTCATGACACTCAAATGGGAATGTGAAATAGTCAAGGAGAGAGGACCAGGCTATAAATACGTATTTGTGAATCATGAACACAAAGATAGTATTTAAAGCCACGAAGTTGGACGAAATAACAAAGTAAATATACGTGGTGGAAAAGAAAAGAGATTCCAGTTCTGAGCCTTTGGACATTTTGTTACTTTGAGGTCAATGAAATGAGGAGGAACTAGCAAAAGACATTAAGGAGGAGGTAAGAGAAGGTCTAGGACAGTGGGGGTTCCCTGGAGCCAAATGCAGAAAATATGTCAAGAAGGATTCAGTGATAGGGTGCCTGGGTGGCTCAGTCGGTTAAGCAGCTGCCTTTGGCTCAGGTCATGATCCCAGGGTTCTGGGATCGAGCCCTGCATCTGCTTCTCTCTCTGCCTGCTGCTCCCCCAGCTTGTACTCTCTCTCTCTCTCAAATAAATAAATAAAATCTTAAAAAAAAAAGAATGAGTCAGTGATGAAATGTATAAAATGCAGTTAATAGGTGAACCAAGATAAGGACTAAGAATCGTCAGTTGGATTTAATAGCATGAAGGTCAGCAGTGACCTTGATAGAAGGAATGGCAAGTTGTGTTCCCCAGGAGACAGACCCTGAGGTGGAGATGAGCAAGAGGCTTTTTAGGAAGTACTTTTGGAATAGTCATCTGTGGAAGGGGAGGGAAGGAAGCAGGAATTAGGGGAAGTTGGGCTGTGATGCAGTCTAGTGAAGGTTGAAGCAAACCCCATGGGGAGCTCTAATGTTGAGATGGGGTGACGTATCTGGACCTGCACAAACCTCTTATTGACTAGTCATCGAAAGTGGGCTGTACTGGTAGGAGGCATGGTTTTGGACAAGGTGATTCCTTAGCCAGTGCAATCTGAGGAAGGGTCATAATTGAGAGCTCTCTTCTGGTGCATTTCCAGCAGCTGGGGAGTAAGTTCTTTGTGAGGCTCTGGCTGGTACATCACAGAGTCCATTAGAAGCAGTTTAGATAGAGTAGGGAGGGCAAAAGCCTGATGGGAGTGGGTTCAAAAAAGAATGGGAAGACAGAAATCAGAGACAATGAACACAGATGACTCTGCTCTTCATTCCTGATGCTCACTAGGACGTGTCTGGATGTGGATTTATTTTTATTCTTCTTGCTTGGCATCCAAGTGTAGTTTCAATCTCAAGATTCATGTCATTTTTCAATACTGGCACTTCAAACATTGCTTTTTCTCCATTTTTTTTTTTCTGGAACTTCTGGAACTATACATGTTGGAATCTTTCAATCTACATTTTATATGTTTTAATCGTTACTTTATCTTTTTATTTATATCTCTTTTTGTTATCTTCTGGGAAATTCCTCAGTATTATCTTTTAAGTCACTGATTCTCTCTCTTTTTTTTATTATGTTATGTTAATCACCATACATTACATCATTAGTTTTTGATGTAGTGTTCCATGATTCATTGTTTGCGTATAACACCCAGTGCTCCATGCAGAACATACCCTCTTTAATACCCATCACCAGGCTAACCCATCCTCCTACCCCCCTCTCCTCTAGAACCCTTAGTTTGATTTTCAGAGTCCATAGTCTCTCATGGTTCGTCTCCCCCTCTGATTCCCCACCCTTCATTCTTCCCTTCCTGCTATCTTCTTCTTCTTCTTCTTTTTTTTAACATATAATGTATTATTTGTTTCAGAGGTACAGGTCTGTGATTCAACAGTCTTACATAATTCACAGTGCTCACCATAGCACAAACCCTTCCCAATGTCTATCACTCAGGCACCCCATCCCTCCCACTCCCCACCACTCCAGCAACCCTCAGTTTGTTTCCTGAGATTAAGAATTCCTCATATCAGTGAGGTCATATGATACATGTCTTTCTCTGATTAAGTCACTGATTCTCTTATACTATACCTAGTCTAGATTTTATTCTGTATACTGAGCTTATAGAATTTTTTTTCAAAGAATATATTTTTATTCCAAGGCATCTGATTTTTTTTTTAAAGATTTTATTTATTTATTTGACAGAGAGAGACACAGCGAGAGAGGGAACACAAACAGGGGGAGTGGGAGAGGGAGAAGCATGCTTCCCGCTGAGCAGGGAGTCCGATGTGGGGCTCGATCCCAGGACCCTGGGATCATGACCTGAGCCGAAGGCAGACGCTTAACGACTGAGCCACCCAGGCGCCCCAAGGCATCTGATTTTTTTGTCTTTATTTTATTTCTGACTGTTTTGTTTCATATTTTCATATATTTTTTTAAAGAATATTATTTCTTCCTCTGTCTCTTGGTAGAGTTTTTTTTTTTTTTTAAGATTTTATTATTTATTTGAGAGAGAGAGCTTGTGCACATGAGCAGGGGGACGGGCAGAGGGAGAAGCAGGCTGCCCACTGAACAGGGAGCCTGACATGGTCTCATTCCCAGGACCCTGGGATCATGACCTGAGCCAAAGACTGATGCTTAACCACCTGAGCCACCCAGGTGCCCCTCTTGGTGGAGTCTTAACCTACTTATTTTAAATTCTTTTTCATATTCTTTTATCATTTTCATTTCCTATGAAGTGAATTACTATTCTAGTTGTTGATTTTATTGACTATCTTTCCTAGTGTTAGTTTCGGATATGTGTTTTATAATTTTGTAATTATTTTATAATAATTTTCAGGCTTATGTAGAGTAGAAGTTTTATTATATTTTTATATTTTATTTACTTCTATAACCACCACATTCTGGTTCACAATATTGTAACTGACACAAGGTTTCCCATTGCAGAACCAGGTCTTATATTGGTTCCTTTGGGCTCCTGCCCTTGTGATACTAATGTATTTCAAATCCTATCTCTGAGCCAGTGGCTGGTGTGGCTAGGTCCTGGTGGTGAGGCATGTGTGTATCTTCTGCCTCCCCAATTATAGAGCTTTTGATAAGCCCTTGCTCCAAACAGTGGTTTGGAAGTTTTGTTTTCTGCCTCCTCTCATCTGGTGGTTTTTTTAGCAGGGCCTGGCCCTGATCCTGTACCTGACATGGGAATTGTGCTGAGTTCTGGGTATCCCACTGGAGCTGAACTCCAGGTAGCCTCTGCCTGTGTCAGGAGCTGGGACAGCATCCTCAGCTTCCATCCCATCACCACTGTGCACTTATTTTCTATTTCTGGTTCCTGAAGATCCCTACCTTATGGCCTTCAACCAGATATTGGTTAGAAAAAGATCAGTGTTTTGATATTTGTTGTTAATGTGTTACTCCTCTTAGAGATTTTTTTTTTTCTAGGAAGGTATAAATGCTAGATATGGTACTGTATGTATCAGTGATGTGGTAATTAAAGAGTTTTTGGTCTCTTTTGATGATTTTTCATGTTTCTAAAGTGATGCCGTATAGTAGACAAAGTATTATGCCTCTTTATCCCCTATCCTCACTTCCTCTTTCTTACTTTTAAAAAATCTTTTATAGAATCTGCATATATTTATAGACTCAAGAATAGAATTTATTACTAAGCTTTCACATGTATGCCATGGCCCTGAAATTCCTTCATTTTTGGTCTGATTATGTTGACCAATATGGCCTTGAGACACTCTCCTTCCTTCTTAATGGACTCTTTATTTCTGTGCTATTCCCATTCTCCACAAATCAGCTGCTTGTCCTGTTTCTCAGAAAACTCATTTTCTCTAGGCTTTACATATCACCTGTGTCTTAAAGACTTTCAGAGCTACATCTCTAACATGGAGAGGCAGAAGAGGAAGTGACAGGTATGGAAATGAGGGCTTACATGGGCCAGGTTTAGGAGCTATAATGAATGTTTTTATACATTTATTCATTCATTTGATCTCCCAGCAGCACTATGAGGCATAAGAATGATTATTATCTATATTTTACAGATAAAAGAGCTCAAGCTTATCGAGTTAAGTAAGTAGCTAACCTAATTTGTCTGGGACTGAGGTAGCTGTCAGGACTCAGGACCTTTGGTTTTAAAACAAGAAAGTACTTGGCAAACTGGGATGAATTGCTCCCCTGAGGCCTACAGTCAATGACTAGGAAATGGCGGAGCCCTCAACTTGAACCCAGGCCCCCTTAAGCCTAAGATCTTTGCTCTTTACCACCATGTTATATTGTCTCTATTAGAATAAAGTAGGAAGAAAAAGGACTGATTCAAAGAGGAGGTAGAAGGTAAAGGCATGAAAGAATTCATGAAGGTATACTGTTTACTGGAAGGAATTTTGTTAGGGAAAATTGTGCTTTAGCAGGAGTCAGGAGACCGGAATTCTGGTTCCAGTTCATTGGCAAACCCAGTGTTGAGTTGGACAAATCACTTACGTCCCCATATTGCTGTGTCCTCACCCATAAAATGAGAGGCTAACAAGAAGGCAACTCCTAAGATTGTTTCCAGTTTTAAAATAAACTCCAAAACCATTTCATAACCTGTAAATATTTTTACAAGGTGATCGAGAAAGAAGAAATCCAAAAGTAGACCCAGGATTTACAGTATTTCAGGATTTTCCTCAAATTTCTAGATTAACATCTCTAACATCAACTAGTATTTCTGAGCACAGCCAAATTTCATTTAAAGAGTTTAACAGTTTTGGCCTTTATTTTATTTAATTTGTGGTAATTAACTTTATGGTGTTTTCATTGTTGTCTTTAACTGTTTATAGTCCCAAACGTCTCAGCAGGAGCTGCTTTTTCAATCCGGTTTTCACTCTATTGTTATTTCTAAAATGTTAATGTCTTCTACTTAAGGCATGTGTGATTAATAGCTGAGAGAATGGGGCGCCTGGGTGGTTCAGTTGGTTAAGCGACTGCCTTCAGCTCAGGTCATGATCCTGGAGTCCTGGGATGGAGTCCCGCATCGGGCTCCCTGCTAGGCGGGGAGTCTGCTTCTCCCTCTGACCCTATCCCCTCTCATGCTCTATCTCATTGTCTCTCTCAAATAAATAAATAAAATCTTTTAAAAAAACAGCTGAGTGAATGTACTTTTTTTTTTTTTAATTTATTTATTTGACAGAGAGAGAGATAGCGACAGCAGGAACACAAGCAGGGGGAGTGGGAGAGGGAGAAGCAGGCTTCCTGCGGAGCAGGGAGCCCGATGCGGAGCTCGATCCCAGGACCCTGGGATCATGACCTGAGCCGAAGGCAGACGCTTAAAGACTGAGCCACCCAGGCGCCCTGAGAATGTACTTCTATAACAGCACAGTTTTAATCTGTGAAAATTACAAAAAAAACAGAGTCACAACATGCCACAATTATTATTGAAGGCATAACTGCATTTATTGATGTGTGAATCTTCCTAAGATATTTTGAAAGCGTTTCTGATAGAATAGAGTACTTAAGAAATAAAGCACTATGACCTTTTTTGTTGTTCCTGGACACACATATCATATCTGATATGTTTCTAACTAAAATTTCACCAAAATAAAACTTAGAAGATATAACTTCCAGTATTTTTAACATTTCATTCAAGAAAAGCCATACTTTCCTTATTACCTCCTCCCCTGCCCCTTTCTTTCTGTCAGTGTCTTAAGGTTGAATTCAAAGACCGGGAATTTGAGGCAAGAAAAATGTGGAATAGTGCCGGCCTTTCTGAAACTTGTGTGTGTGTGTGTGTGGGTGCGCGTGTGTGCACATGCACGCACGTGTGTGTTTGTGTGTATGATTACTGCTCAATCTGGGCCAAAACAGTTAGCCCCTTTTCTTATTTGGATAACTGTGGTCTTCCTATCAAGGTAACTAGGTGTATAAAATTAAACAATTCCACACATCACCCGGTGCTTATCACGACAAGGGCACTCCTTCATCCCTATCCTAGCTGTGGGAACATGGAAAAGTTGGTCAAACTTCTCTGAACCTGTTTCTCCAGGCAGTGAAATGAAATCCTAACTACTTCCTGCAGCTGCTGGAAGGAGTAAACCTGATAATGTGTGAATGCACATCGCCACCTCCCCCCCCTTGCCCAAGAAACTCTTGTTTCACACTTTAGCCATCATTTCACAAACACCACTTTTTTGAGAAAGCCTTTCCTAATGGCCACCCTGTGGGACTTTGGCCAGCCTTCCCTACTATATTTGGTCCCAGCACCAGGAAGTTTTCCTGTGTAAATACACATCATCATATGTGTTTCTTTGTTGTTCATTTATTAATGTCAGCGTAACCCACTAGACACCATAAACTCCATTAAAAAAAATTAAACAAAGTCCATCAGCCACATTGCAAAAAATTATGACACGTTACATGGAAAATTTAGTGGTCGTGAAATTTCTAAGTAGATATTAATAACTCTGAAAACTGAGCAGATTTTAATGATCGAGGACTTCTTGCAGGAATTCAAATCAACTGCTTTTTATGAGGTATTTATTGCTTGGCTAGCCATGTGCTTGGTCTTATGGAAGACACAAAAGAAAAAAAAAAAACTAGTTCCTTCCCCAGTCAGGCTGAGACTAGCAAAGATATTGTTGGCTTTTAGCAAAGCTCTACGCTTCATTTTTCTTTTGAGAAAGGAAAGAGGAGAAATAAAACTATCTGTAATGATGAGAATAGTGTTTTCAGAGTTTTAGTAGGTTACTTTGAAAAACTAATAATTAAAAGTTAAAATTGGGGGCACCTGGGTGGCTCAGTCAGTTAAGTGGCTGCCTTCAGCTCAGGGCATGATGTCTGGGTCTTAGGATCCAGCCCTGTGTTGAGCCTTGCGTCGGGCTCCTTGCTCCGTGGGGAGTCTGCTTCTTGCTCTCCCTACCCCCACTTGTGCTCCCTCTCTTTTCTCAAATAAATAAATAAAATCTTTTTTTAAAAAACCTTAAAATGTATTGTTAAATAAATTTAAATTGATGTATAACATATAATCAGAGAAGTACACAATTTCTAAGTGCACAGCTCAAGGAATATTCACAAAGTAAACCCGCCTGTGTAACCACCATCTGATAAATAAACATTACGAGCACCCTAGAGGCTTTCCTTGTGCCCCATCAGACTCTACACCCTTTCTCCAAAGGTCACCATTATTCTGTTTTCTATTACCATTAATGTTTTACCTGTTTTTGAACTTTATATTAGTGAGAGCATACAGTGTGTCCTCTTTTATGCTTTCTCTCAAGATTATGTGTGTGAGAATCAGTTTTGTCTGTGTGTACAGCAGTTCATTCTCGCTGCTGAGACACATTCATTTGTATGAATCTGTTGTGATTTATCTATTCTACCGTCAGTGGACACTTGGGTTGCTTCCAGTTTTCACCTGTTACAGAAGAGTGCTGCAGTGATCATTCTTACGTGTGGCTTTCAGTACACAATGTAGTGTTTCTGTTGGGTGTGGCAGGGCTGAGCCATACCTAGTTGTAGATTTAGGTTTTGAAGGTACTGCCAAATAGTTTTCCAAAGATTACCAATTTACGCTCCCCACAGGCAGTAAATGAGTATTTCAGTAGCTCTATATCCTTGCCAACACTTAGGATTTTGTTGAAGCCATTCATTTGGGGGTGTGGTACTTGTGGTTTTACTTTGTGTTTCCTAATGACTGATGAGTTTTGAGCATCTTTTCGCATGCTGATTTCCCATTTGAAAATCCCGTTTGCAAAGTGTCTATTGCAATCATTTGCCTACTTTTATATTAGATTGTCCATTTTTTTCTTTGATTTGTAGAAGTTATTTATTTTTTTATATGTTATTTTTGTGCTTATAATTTTGGAAAGTACGGGGACTAAAAGTATTTCAATTCCCTCTAGTAGATGATCTCTTTACTGAGGTATGGCTCCATCTGACATTGCTTGCTTTCCTTTCCCCCCCCACGTTACTCCACTTAACCACTATGGGATGATAGTCTTATGTCACTAACGCCAGCCCATCATCTTCTGTCAGTAAGCTTTGATT
This sequence comes from Neomonachus schauinslandi, assembly GCF_002201575.2. Lineage (NCBI taxonomy): Eukaryota > Metazoa > Chordata > Mammalia > Carnivora > Phocidae > Neomonachus > Neomonachus schauinslandi. The sequence continues at coordinate 77,223,582 of NC_058404.1, forward strand.
CTTGGTGGCCTTCAATGTACATGTTCATGTATTGCCAGATCCTACTTTATACATCTGTATATCAAAACCTTAAGGTAAGATCACAGAAAAACTCTATAGCTTACTGATTATGGCTCAGAAGGACCAGTTGTACACATTGAGGCCAAATGGGAAAGAATTCCTATGTTTTAGCTAAAGAGTATTTTAAAGTATCATGTTCGAGTCTTCCCAGTTTAGCATCTTCTTTTTCATGACTTTAGAATTGAGATGAATTTAACAGCTTTCTTTTGTGACTTAAAGATTTAACTATTTTATGTAAAACCAGAAATATTTGGGATCTCTTCATTAGTGTCAGTGTCCATGCAAGACCACAAGGAAATAGAGCATAACATCTGTTTGGTGAAGTTGAACCTTACATCCAGAAGGTCCCTGTGAAATCATCGGCTGGGTGTCTCTGATCTGGCTGGGTGTCTCTGATCTCCCATGCCAGGAGAAGCCCTGAGACCCTCTTTGGTCAGAACAGCAAGGCTTTTATCTGTTCTCCTCATTGACTTCTGAGGAAGAGTTCCTTTAAACATCGGTTGAAGCTCCTCTTTTAAAAATTGTGTGTCTATTTTAAATCCTTCACTTATAGACAGGAATTCAGAAAGGAGGTGGAATTCAGTGAGGTTAAGTGGTTTGGCCAAGATCACACACTTGTGCAATGGCAGAATCAGGACTGAAATCCAACATTGCTCTCTCCACAGTGCTCTGAGACTCTGCTGTTTGTGTCACCTGGAGCAAATATCCTAATGATTCAATTATGTCCTTTTCCTTCCCAATTCTGGCTCTGAGAAGTGTATTCACCCAAGTTAATTAGAGAATCATAGGGAGGTTTCCGTGTCGGCAAAGCAGTGTGCTTGCCACTGTCACGCGCATTCCCCAGGATCCCAGCGTAGCTGGTATTAATGATCATGCATTCATATAGTATCTTATTTCCAACTCATTTTATGGCCATCTGACTAATTTGGTTCATAATTTTAATTATGCAGTTGTACTTTTTTTATTCTCCTATTGTCTGGTATACATTTTTACCCATTATAGATGCCTAATATTGGCTCTGCTGTATTGGACTTGTTCCATTTTGTTTTCTTTCCCTGCACTCCTTTCCGTTTTCTCATTCCTGTTGTTTGGTACCAGCATATCTGATGTCTGGTCAGAGGGACAAGGAGACTCAGCAGAGAGAAGTCAGGAAGCAGATCTGGAAAATGACCTGAAGGTCCTTGTTGACTTGAAAGAGAAAAAGTGGAGGAGGGTGCACACTTATTAAAGAATGAAACAGGACAAATGACTGGACAAAATCTCAGAGGGCGATCGTAGTGGCCAAGGGTTGAGAGGCACACGGTGGGGGCGGGGGGGGGGGGCAGGGGTTGCAACCAGAGACGTGATGGAAAGAGGTCAGGCCTAGGCCACTTTCTTGGATATTCTGTTCCCAAGTTCCAGAGAACAGAGAAAAGTGGAGAGGGACAGGATGGAGACGGGAACCCTTAACCACGCAGTTTTTTGAAATTTGGGGCCAGTTAGAATTATATACATTACAAAAGCAATGTAATAATAGATTTTAGAAAGTAATGGGGCCTTTGAGGTCTTCTTGCCCAACAGTTTTATTTTACAAATGAGGAAACTAAAGGCTAAGAAAAGTCAAAGCAAGCCCCTTGGCTCAGTTCTCGGTGGAGCAGTGGGATGTCAGTCCTATATTTTTCATCCATATTTACTCAGTTGGCAAGAAAGAGAAAAGCCCAAGGCAAGGAGCTAGGTTTTATTCTAAACGCATTTGGAAGTCACTGAAAGGAAATGATACGCCCTGATACACATTTAAGAAGACAACTCCTGCTGTGTGGAGAAGGAATTGGAATAGGATAAGAGTGGGGATTAAGACAGCAGTCAGGAGGCTGTTTCAACATTCCAAGAACGAGACGATTGTGGCCGGGAGAGGGAAATTGAGGAGAAGGAGATATATTTTGAAGTTAAAATGTAGAAGACTTGATGGATTGGATGTGGTAGGTAAAATATAGAAGGAGTCAACGTTTTATGGCTTGCGCAAGCTTGCGCAACTGGGTGGGTATAGGTACAATTTCTAACGTGGAGAAGTGGGAAGGGAGTAGCATGTGATTGAAGGTCAGGAAGATTGCTCTCATGCACCCTTCTATCAGCTGTTGAAACTGCCTGTTTAGATCCGTGGATCATGACCTGTTTCCCCAAGTCCTGCTGAAGGCCATAGGGCAGTTTTTTGTCACCAGGATCCTTAATTATACAGGGTACCATGATAAAGTCTTATCAGTCATCCGCTTTGCAAGGATAAGCTAAGGAGATAAGGAAGGGAAATACTGTTTCTACTTTTTTTTTTTTTTAAAGATTTTATTTATTTATTTGAGACAGAGAGAATGAGAGAGAGCACATGAGAGGGGGGAGGGTCAGAGGGAGAAGCAGACTCCCTGCCGAGCAGGGAGCCCGATGCGGGACTCGATCCAGGGACTCCAGGATCGAAAGCAGTCGCTTAACCAACTGAGCCACCCAGGCGCCAATACTGTTTCTACTTTTGTTTGCTTTTTATCTGCATAGAAATAGAAAGCCCTTAGCCTTCCTGTAACCCAATAGGAGAGCCTTGAGTTGCACCTCCTGGAGGAGAAAGGGAGGAAGGATGTTTTCACAGATGTGACATGAAAAGGTAGGGCATCCCTGTCCAGCATGCTGTTGCCATAATTACTCTTTCCACAGTTTTTGAAATCCTTCTTTAGGCCAGGTCCTCTTAAAGGCACTGGGACTACTGCAGGGAAGAAAACAAAGTCCTTCCTTATGGAAGTCACATTCCAGAATACTACTTATGTCAGTGCCTGCTTCAAAATACTTCAATGGTTTGTTGCCCATTTCAGCAGCATAGAGTCCAACCCTTTGCTTAAATCAAACAGAGCCACTGCTTGCTGTCCCCCAAACCATGTGCATTCTGTTCTCACCTTGCATTTGCTTCTTTGTTCCTCTTAAATCAGCCAATCTGACCCACGAAGGACTGATATTCAGTACCACACTGAATTAAGGTGGAGGAGCTAAATGCCCCAGAGAAGAGTCCATTTCTGTGGAGATAGACAAGAAAACAAGAAAATGACAGAGTACAAAACACCTTTATTTTCTTCTCATATTTAAATGAAAAGAAGACAGTAATTAAGCCAGACCAGAAGATGAGTTCTGATTGTTAATTGCTAAGGGAGGTGCAGTATTTTAATTTGTCCCAGTTCATTTGTAGACCTAGGCAGATGAGGTACGTGGTTGGTGCTCTTGCCCATGGTATAATGCTGACAATTTGAGATTTAATCATTTTTAGATGTTCCAGATTTGTTTTTTAAAACTGTAACTATAAAATTTTTCCCCCTCTGGGTGGAAGTTGAGGGAAAGTGTTGTAGCCTTTTATTTAAGAGCGTGTGGCCATAGAGTCATGACTTCCATAGGGCCATGATGGTTTGTGGATTTTTTTTTAAAGATTTTATCTATTTATTTGAGAGAGAGAGCATGAGAGGAGGGAAGGTCAGAGGGAGAAGCAGGCTTCCCGCCGAGCAGGGGGCCTGATGCGGGACTCCATCCCAGGACTCCAGGATCATGACCTGAGCCGAAGGCAGACGCTTAACCCACTGAGCCACCCAGGCGCCCTATGGCTTGTGGATTTACTCAAATAATCCCCAAATTATTTAACAGGTCTTGGACACTTCACTACAGTTTGATGCTCTAGTCAGCTAACTGAAAATTATACCTAGAGTTTTAGAACAAGAGGCTCCATGGGACTCTGTAAAGCATTTAATATTGCTATTTCTAATTATAAAGCAATGTGAGCACACAGTAGTATGCACTGGTGTAACTGATTCCCTGGCTGTAGGGGCAACATTTGATGCATTTTGAATAATCCTTTGGAAGTTATGATAATTTCAAACGTAGGAGGAAGGGCTCAGCTCAATAAACACATTAATCAGCCCTTTCTTGAGCACCTCCAGAATGGGATGCACTGAGCCGGGAACCATGAAGGTCAAGGCAAAAGGCAGGGGTTCGCTCCTCCAGCTGACTGTTTGAATCTTTTGGGAAACTTAAAAAATGCAGATGCCTAGGTTCCAATCTAGACGGATATATTTTTAACCACCTCCCACCCAGGCAGTTCTACTAGACATCCAGGGTTGAGGAGCCCCTGGTGTGAAGTATAGTTTGGTTTTCAAGGCACTTGGAGTTTAATTGAGAATATAGGACTTCTATTTATATTTATCACTCTTTTTTTTTTTTGCTCCTTACACAGAAGCATTTGATAAGTTTCAAATGAGAGACATGGACATCATGACTACTGTGTTTACAAGAGCAGACCCCTAGAGGCCCGGGTGATCATGAAGGAGGTAGGATTTGAACCTATGCTGTAAGGATGGGCAGGACATATGTTTAAAAAAAAAAAAAAAGGTGTGAGAGCAGGGCATTCTGAGTAGAAGGCTAGCCTCAACCTAAGCTCAAGTGTGTAAGCTCAAGGCAAGGATGTGTAAGGTATGTGCCAGGTATTAACAGGATATTATTTGGAAAATAGTGAGAAATTGGAGAAGCCTGTTTAGGACTTAGGCCCAAAGATGGGGACTTGAGTTCTGTATGTGCCATGAAATAACTGCTTACATCGACAAGTTGTCTCACATCTCTGAGCTCCAGTTTCCACATCTGCCAAAAGTGGGACAATAGTTCCTGTCAGGTTGTTTGGAACCAGTAAGGTAATACGTATATACAAGCACTTGGTAAACCACAGAGCCCCACCCAGAGCTAGCTGTTGTTATCTCTGTCTTTTGGAGGGGTAGGCATGGAAGATTTTAGAGCAGAGGAGTGATGTATAACAAGTGTTAATAATTCATCCAATTTTTTTTAATGAGTGGGTGAAAGAAATAGCTAAAAATTAGTATTTATAATCAATGCATTACTTAATGTAATTGTGTTTAGGGACTTGGAGCCCAACTTTCAAAAAAGAAGATCACCCTAACCGCCCATCATGGTTGCTGCAAAGGCTATGCCTTATAAGGCAGAATGTGAGTATCACACTTCCGTAACAACTCAGTGCATAATGCTTCATGCTCCACCAGCTTTGAGGAGACTTTTAATTATTAATCCTTAGAACACTAAAGTTATTGGTGCACCTTGTAAGAATTCATCTCATTCCCTTTATTTCAATGTCACCAACTTTTGAGATATCTATAGCAGGTTTTAATGTAGTGTGCTGTCCAATATGGTGTCTACTAGCCACAAATGGCTATTCAGTGCTTGAAGTGTCACCAGGGAAACTAAGGAACTGAATATTTAATTTTAAGTCATTTTAATTTCAGGACAAAAAACTGATAATTCAGTCATTGGAAAACTTTTAACCATGTTTGGAACAACTTGAGTATGTGAATATATTTTTGCAAGTGGATACTTTAGCAAATCTAAGGCCAGTATCTGAATTGAGAGGTATATAAGTACAAAATACAAGATTTTGAAGGCAGAACAAAAAAAGAATGTGAAGTATCTCATTAATTTTTAATATTGATTAATGTTGAAATGATAATACTTGGATATAATTTAAATAAAATCTATAATAATTACTGTATGTTTTTTAAATTAATTTCATCTCTTTTCATTTTTAAAAATGTGACTACTAGAAAATTTTAAATTACATATGTGGCTCACATTGTATTTCTTTTAGAGCTGATCTAGACTTGGCAACACTTCGGTTAATCTTAAATTTAGGCTTAGATAGCCTGATTGAGAAACACAGAGTGCTGAATAGAGGGTTGGGATTATCAAGGTTTTCTGGTTAAGCAACTTCCCCTTGGCTCTTGTGACCCCAGACAGTATATGGTACAGGCCAGTGGGCTTCTGTTCTAGGCTACAAATAGAGAGCCATGTGGATTACTGTAACTCTCTATTTGGATAATACAGCACATTTTTTAGATGGAAAGGGCAGAAAGGAAGAATGTTCTCTAGTTCCATTTTGCCTTTGGGTCATGCCCATAATTACTTAAATTATATTTGAAGACTTGATCCTGAAAGCTGGGAATTCCCCTGTATCTCCTTAGCAACTGAATCCCACTCAGAGAGATTAACATAGAGAGATTTTTTTTTTCTTTTTAGAGGGGAGGTGCACTGTAAATTCTCCCTGAGGTAGGTAGGCAACCTATTAATCACTTATTATTGCAAAGACAATAAGCCACTTTGCTAAAGAAGGAATAAAGAAAGTGGGGGAGTGAGGAAAAGTGTGTAAGAGACAACTCAACAGAATGCTGTTTCATTGGAAGTGGAGCGTTGGGTCTTAATGCAGAATGTGTTGTGGAAATGATTGCCGAATATAGGTTTTAGGAGATGATAGCCATATGCCACTTGGAATTTGGGTTTCACTTGGTTTTTGTACTCTTTTTGAAAAGAAATTAGACAAATTATATTTTCCTCACTTATATGTAATGAAATTGAATATAAACTATTTTCTTTGAGGTTCCTCTTCGAAGGGCTTCCCTTCCGTTTCCTAGTTTCCACAACTCTTTTCCCTGGAATGAATTAAACCATCTTTGTTCCGGCTTCCCTCTCCTGCTCCTCATCCCTAAAGCTCCTAACCTAACTCTGCCCTTCCTCTGAACCTGCTTTGAGAAGAAGATCTTTCAGCACACACAGTAATATTTAATCCTTTGTTAGTTTGTTTTTCACTTGTTTGCTGTGTGTTTGTTATTTTTAGCCAAGGAATATTTCCTGCAAAATGAAAACTTAGGAAGAGCTCAAATATGTAAAACAGATAAGGTCTGAGATGCTCTGATTGAAAGACGGAAGAGCCCCGAAGGCACATGAAATTGACGAAGCACCGTTTTAAAACCAGCGCCTTAGTCTGGATTTGATTCACTGTTTTATTTCTCTTGGGATATTTCTGTTTTAAACCTCATCTCTAATAATACAATGCAAAGTCTTATATCTTTAAAGGGGAATTCATACATTCATGAGCTGGCAGTTGGTGGGATGTTGGTGACTTATGCTGGCCTGTGTCATAGCATATGGATCGTACCAAATGTCATGGCCTTTATTGACAACAGTTTTTCTGGAGTTAGGCTCTAAATACCTGGAAGGTAGGGGTAACCAATGTCCTATTTATTTCAGCACATTTAGCACCAAATTAGCACCAAATTTAGCACACTTAGCATCTGGGACTTAGTAGGTGCTTAATGAGCATATTACTAAACCTCATTGAGTCTGAGGTATGGCTTTTCTAACACCTGTGAAATCAAACACACAGGCACTTACTTTGACTATATAGGCAAAGGAGGCCTTAGCCATATAGTCATACATCTTTGTTTAGGATATCTCCTTAGTAAATTTTTGTGAAGTCTCTGGAGAGTGCAGCCTGTTTGTAGGAAGGTTAGAAAGCCTCTTAGTAAGGCCAGTTATTTTTGTTATGGTTATAAAAAACACATGTTTGCAAGTCCCTAGGTCTTTCTAGGGGAGAAAAGACTTGCTCAATGATACAATCAAGAGATGGCCAGTGGCTTGTTCCCTGTTATAGCTTCCATAGTCAGGTCTTCTAGTATTTTCACTTCACAGATTTACTAGAGCAATTACACAGAGCTCTAAAGCATTAAGAGAATTCTGAGGTTTTATGAACTACTAGTCATAATACCATTAAATTGATGATATACGAAGAGTGAGTTTTTTTTTAATATAAAATAAATGTAAGAAAATATTTTAGGCTGGTGAAATTGTTTGGCATTAGAAATTCATTATCTTTCCCCATGGAAATGTTAATATTTGCACTCATGTTTTATGTAGGTAGTGTAAGTATTTCAATCTCTTCATGAACTTTATCATAAAATATTTGTTATTGCTTATAATAATTTTTATTGCTTTTGGGGGGTTAGTAACTTGAAGGATCCAAAGTATAATGAAATTTTATTATTTGCAAATCTATTAATTAATTAGTTTTGGATAAAAAGAACTATAATAAGACCAGATTTATTCAAACCAATTTAGAAAGTTGAAATTTATCTTTGTGCTACAGAAGAAATGAGGATTGACTAATGAAATTAATAATATAAACATGGTTGGAGAAAAGTTTAGCTCACTGATAGTAATAATACAATAACTACAGTAATAATTGCTCACATTTATTGAAAACTTATTATGTGCCAGGCGCTGTGCTAAGTGCTTTGTAACCAAGTCCAATTGAATCCTCACAACCCCATGCAAGATATATTATTATTATTATTATTATCCTCATTTTACAAATGAGAAAATGAAGGCTTAAGACAATAAAATAAGATTCATGAGCAAATTGTAATTCAAGACCAAAATAGTGTGACTCAGGAATGAGAGCTCTTAAAAGTCACTCTATATGCTATGAGTATATATTTGCAAATAAACAAAGCCTCAGTTACAGGTTTTTTTTTTTTAAGAGAAGGAGCAGACCTTGACAACTTCCTCTTAATAATTGAAGTTCCAATGTGCACTTCAATGTATAAAAGCTGAATGCTTGTATACTTAACATATTATGAACAAAGAAACAGAAGCTTCAAAGATTAATTGGATGGATTCTTAACATCAAAGTTGTTTAATTTCTCATAATTTTAGGCTCATTTGTTGAATATATATATTCAACTCAAATTATAAAAATAGCACACACTAGCTTTGCCTTTTCTTTTCCTTTTTTTTTTCCTTTTCTTTTCTGGGACAAACTGGCACCAGCCATTTGCCTTTCCTAAGGCGCTCAGATATGAATGCTCTTGTGCTACCTTGAGAATTTAACTTTTTGGTTCAAAGGCTAATTTTTAGTTATAGGAGAAAATCCGAACAGCTGCCTCAGCATCTTTTTTTTTTTTTAAGATTTTTTATTTATTTATCTGAGAGAGAGAATGGGAGACAGAGAGCATGAGAGGGAAGAGGGCAGAGGGAGAAGCAGACCCCCCGCTGAGCAGGGAGCCCGATGTGGGACTCGATCCTGGGACTCCAGGATCATGACCTGAGCCGAAGGCAGTCGCCCAACCAACTGAGCCACCCAGGCGCCCCTGCCTCAGCATCTTAAATGCCAACGAGGGCTCAGGCTTAAATGCCACCTTGGAGTCAGCGTGTCAACATGCCTTCAGCTGGAGCCGTTTTAGGATCTGTGAGAAATCACTCTTTTCGGGTGGTGGCTGTCTTTCTCTGCCCCTTTAAGAACAGTCCCAGGCCTTGTCCTGTTCAAGAACTTCACTGCCTGACTGGGTTCATGGTGGCAGTCCCTTGATGAGTCAGAATCTACTTGCTGGTTCCAAGAGGGCCATTAGCTTTGCCAGAGTGTATCCTAGCTTCTCCACAGTTCACAGGTGACAGGTGGCTCTTGGTGATGGGGAAAACCAGATGCACTGGTCATCAAAGAGCCCAGAGAGAAGTAAGATGCTGCCTTGGGAATTTAACTCCTCTGTCTAAGGCCAATTAAGAAGGGAAAATATCAACAGCTTTATCAGCACATTAAATTACAATGAGGGCTCAGGACTGGCAGCTTGAAATCAAAGTGTCTTGGTCTGTTTGGGCTGCTGTAACAAAATGTCATAATCTGAGTGGCTTATAAGCAACAGAAATTTATTTCTCACAGTTCTGGGGACTGGGAAGTCCAAGATAATGGTGCCAATAGATTTGGTGTCCAGCGAGTCCTGCTTCCTCACTGACGGATGTCTTCTCACTGTAGGTTCACAGGGTGGAAGGGACTACCTAGCTCTCTGGAGGCTCCTTCAAAGGGCACTAATCTCAATCATGAGGGCTCCACCCTCAGAATCCTCCTCCTAATACCATCATATTGGGCATTAGGTTTCAACATATGAATTTTGGGGGAATACATGTCTTCAGTCCATAGCAGAAAGTGGCGATGAAAGGCAAATATTTCACTAGAGTGACCAGGCAAACCTCAGAGGAGTCTCCAGTACTCACAAGAAGTAGTTTATGAAGTTGGGAAAGGCAGCAGATATGTAGAAAAAAAGCAGGAAACAACTCAGGAGACCAGCTCCTGGGTGGGCTTCCAGCATGGCTGACTTCGGAAGGGCCCTCTGCCTGTCAGAGCTTTGCCTATAAATGAAGACTAGATCTTCATTTAGAATGAAGACATGATAGTTTTTATAAAGCTACATTTTCACCAAAAACCGGTGACTTCATTCTTTCATTATGAATAAGTTTTATTGTTTGTCATGTGTATGATACATGGCAATACTGTAATTATAAGTAATTATAGGGGAGGTAGTCAGAAGAAGGGAATTAAAGGAGGAAAGATGGTCGTGAGAGGAAGAAACAGAGGAGAGGTTGTGGCATCACTCCTCAGAATACGTTACTGCTTTTCCTCTGGGGAGCACATGGTCTGGTTAGAAGCCTCCTCAAAGTAGATTTAGATTTTAGTTGAAACTTGATGAAACAGTTTTCATTCCAGAACGCCTGTCTCTTCCATGTGAGGACCGTGCATCATATGGCTTTGAGTGGTGACATTTATGTGAACCATATAATGATTGATGTGTGACTTTGTGCTCTGATCTACACAAGGAACATGTATACGTCTTGAAGCACGTGCATGAAGTCTTGGCAAGTATTTTTTTATTAGAAAGAAGAAAAAAATCCACCAATCTATATCCTTAGAAATATGTAGATAGCTCTGAATGTAGGGCAATACAGAGGCAAGTGTGGGCGGACAGGGAGATTTGGGTTTGTCGATGACTTACATACTTGCCCTAGGTGAGAGTGGAAAGAGGGAAGAAGCTAGGGAGCAAGAAAAGAGGTTGTTTTTTTCTAGAGTGATTGCAGAGCAGCAATTCCACTGCCCGGTGATGGGACACCTTAGTAGATGCTTTTTCTCCTAACCCAGCACTTTCAAGGGGGTGGCTAGAGTCCAATTGGCTCCCTCCTTTATTGCGAGGGTCTCCCCCAGGCTTCAGTCCTCAGGATGGTATTGTCCCCAAACTAACAGCTGCCTGTGGCCCCTGAGTCTACACGGAGAAAAGTCAGGGGAAATTTTGTGAAGGAATGAAGGGAGAACTTGTCCCCAATATTTTGTTATGAAAATTTCAAACATACAGCAAGCTTGAAAGAATTTTAAATTAACACCCGTAGATTTACCACCCAGTTTTTACCATGAATATTTTACTGCATTTGATTTATTTTGTATCCATCCATCAACATGCATATCATTAGTCAAGATTCATTATTTGCTTCTATTTTTTATTCTATTGATATAAAATGTATGACAACAAAATGCCAAAATCTTCAGTATATATTCATTGAGTTATAATAATTACATATTCCTGTGTGATTGATCCACCGTGCATCAGAGTATAGAACATTACTGTTACCCCAGAAATTTCCTTCCTGTCCCTTCTCACTCAATCCATGCCATCCCTGACCAGAAAAATCACTGTTCTTTTCTATCTCCCATATATTAGCTGTGTTTGCACTAGAACTTCATATAAGTGGAACCATAAAGTAGTGTGTGTGTGTGTGTGTGTGTTGTAAGAATGCTTAGTTTGCATAATGATTTTGAAATTCATCCATGTTGTGTATGTCAGTAGCTTGATTCTTTTTTATTGCTGAGTGGTATTTCATTTGTGAATAGTCCACAGTTTGTTTACTGTTCTTTTGTTGATACACATCTGGGCTGTTTCGAATTTAGAACTCTTATGAATAAAGCTTCTAGGAGCATTCCTGTACAACGCTTTTGTAAAAATATTTTTCGTTCTCTTTGATAAATACCTAGGAGTGGGATTGCTAGGTCCCAGGTTAGGTGTATATTAAGGTTTATAAGAAATTGCTATAATTTTTCCAAGCTGATTATCTTATCTTGCATTTCTACCAGAGACACATGAGTGTTCCAGTAGCTCCACAGCATCACCAATTTTGGCTGTCATCAGTCTTTTTAATTTTAGCCATTCTGATGAGTATGTGGTGGTGTCTGCTGTGATCTGAATGTTTGGGTCCCCCCAAAATTGGAATGTTGAAATTCCAACCCCAAAAGGTGATGATATTAGGAAGTAGAGCCTTTGGGAGGTGATTAGGTCAGACGGTGGATCCCTCAATCAACGGGTTAGTGCTCTTATAAAAGGGGCCCCAGAGAGCTCCCTAGTCCCTTCCACCTTGTGAGGATACAATGAGATGTCTGGGACCTGGAAGAGGACCCTCACCTGACCATGCTGACACCTTGATCTTGCACTACTAGCTTCCAGAATTGTGAGAAATAAATGTCTGTTGTTTGTCAGTCACCCAGCCTGTGGCATTTTGTTACAGCAGCCCAAATGGACTAAGACAGTAGTATCTCATTATGATTTTGATTTGCATGAAGATGACTTTTTAATTAATTAATTTTTAGATTTTATTTATTTACTTGAAAGCGAGAGAGAGGGCGGGGGAGAGAGAGAGCACGAGCGGGGGGTGGAGAGACAGAGGGAGAGGGATAAGCAGACTCCCTGCTGAGCAGGGAGCCCAACTCAGGACTCGGTCCCAGGACCCAGAGATCATGACCTGAGCCGAAGGCAGACGCTTAACTGACTGAACCACCCAGGCACCCAAGATGAATTTTTTAATTGCTTAAAACATGAGAGGGTGAAAAGAAGAGAGAAAATCTTGATCCTAAGAATACTAAAGGAGGTAGAGTTATAGGAATGGGGATCACACTGGCTAGATTGAAAAGCCGATTTGAATCAATAATTTGGTAATATACTTAAACTTCACTGAGTCCAGGTTAAGAAGAGGAAGCCAAGAAACACTTATAAATGTCAGAATCAGCTAATAATGAAGGAAATATATCAGGAGAAAAACTTAGACAAGACTAAATGAGAATGATGTAGTCTATGCTATAGAATTCTATACATAGCTTGGGATAAAAAGAATAAGAATCTTAAGAAAATATAAATGGGATAAGAGTTATTATAATGTTACCCATTTGTAGGTGTGTATTTTTTATGTCACTGCTATTCCTGCCTAATAAACCTATTGAGTTTATTTTGCAGTTATAATTTTAACTATTGGAAGGTAAATATTAGTAAAGAAATGTACAGCCATATGAATTAGTCATCGGGTATAGAAAACACACTTAGATTTGTTAATTGTTTTTGCGCCCAAGTCATGTTATGTGTCTGTATAGTAATATTTAAAGAACTTTAAAAGCTGAAGGGGATTTAAATTTTGTGTACTATAATTGGTTCCCCTAGACTTTAATAAATTAGAATAATCTACCTTATCACTCTCACCTTTGTAAGCTGATGTTTTCTAAAGTAAAATATTACCTTGAAGGAGCATTACATGAACTTCTTTTGCATCCACTGTTAACTTCCACTTGGAACACTTATCTTTTATAATGTTCTGCAAGAATCATCACTGCCCAAATTTTAATCTCATAGTTTTGCCATTTGTGATTAAGAAAGTACATTAATTACATTAAAAAATAAAACATTCTGTTTTTCTGTTTTAGGTCCTGTATTAGAGATCACCAAGCAAGATTTTTTTCAAGAAGCGAAAACTCTCATTGCCCAACATTATGAGAAAATAAATGAGGTTAATGCTTTGCCTTTATCTAACTTATTTTTCAGGAAACTAATAACTATTTTTGTATACTACAGTGATTGTTCCAAATGGTTGCATGAACCCTAATAGATTCTGAATAGAAGAGACAAATGAAATCTTTACTAGCTATAAAAATTGATTTTAGATTGCATTTAAAAATAAGATTTTTATAGCTATCCAGATTATTTAATTACATGTGTATTTGCACATTTAATCCAATTTTTAATGTTTCGATGAATTATCACAGAAATATTTGAATTACATATCTCAAATAAATATCTGTATTTAAACACTATTAGATAAAGCTAAACTAGGAAATATGCCATGAGCTGTGTGCCCCCAGCATGACATGCTTCCCTGTATCTTCTTTCATATCACCTTGTGTTAAGAGCCGTTTACCAGTCTGATCGTTCCTTGAGGGCAGTGATTCTTTTTGACTGTTGCATCTCCAGCAACAAACTTTGTGGCTGGCTCAATAAATATTTGCTGAATGGCATAGATTTGGAAGGTGAGAAGGAGTGTAAGGGAATGGGTCAGCAAAGAGATAGGGGAGTTAGCACAGGGTGAAATTTTAGAGGAAAGCATCTCCAGAGGAGATGGAAATTTGGGGGAACAGCTGCTATTGTGACAAATGGGTCTTTGGGGAGATAGGTGAGGAAAGGGGATCTTAAGATGACTTACTGTGGCCACAGTATACCATCCCCTTTTGAATACTTAAAAAAATTTTTTTAAAGATTTTATTTATTTGAGAAAGAGAGAGAGTGCACGAGCACAAGAGGGGGTAGGGTCAGAGGGAGAACAGACTCCCTGCTGAGCACCCCAATACTTTTTATTTTAAAACTGAATTTTAGATAACGATTTTAAATATTTTTCAATGCTTACAGTGTAGGGGAGGGGGATTATAATTGTTACATATGTTTCATTTGAATGGTCCTCTAGGCTGAGACTGGTCATAGGTGGTTTTAATTTTCTAATCAACATTGTTAACACTGCTTAACTAAGTTTTTCCTCTAACTGATTAAAAATAATTTTAAATTATATTGATTTCATTAGTAGGCACATGGGATGAAAACTTCACAGACTAAAGAGTTAGATAGATGTACTTTAGATAGATGTACTTGACTTTTTAAAGAATTTTTTCCAATCATAAGAGTATACTCTTCCACCTGTGGTTGCTTGGCAGAACATAGTACTAGCATATTAAAACCTCCTTATTGGTGTCTTGAGTTGGCAACATTTTTTTTGGAGGGGAGTGATGAGGGCAGGGAACTATAGCTCTATCTATGGGCCAAGAGAATGTCTAGAATAGAACAATTATAATGGTTTGGATAATTACCTGTCAGAGACCTGGGGCTGTATTATTTTTCTATTACTCAAGGTAGTCAAAAGTAAGAAGGAATTAAGTGATTGAAAGGATCTGAAATACATATCTGATTATTAGTATACTTTTCTTGAGAACCTATTTCCATGTATGAGCTATAATTTCTTATATTCAACAGAAAGAGGTTTGAGAGTGTTAGCATTTTATGGACATTAGAAAATGCTTAAAAGTTGCTTGAAAATTATTAAATTCTTATATGCTTACTATTTGAAAACTTCTGTTTTAAAATGGACTTTAAAGTTGCATTTGAAAATATCACATATGAGGAGAAAATTACTATTGGAGAATTTACATTTTTATTTTAAGTGGCGTATAACCCTCATTCTTGTTAAGGGCTTTTGGAGAACTATAAAGGATAGCATCTGCTTTACCTGATTACTGTCATATGCTTTATAGTAAATATCTTATATAGTAAGGTATGTTGTAAAATGCATTTAGTGGATATAATTTTATTAACTTATTAATAAAATGTATAATTTTATTATATGATTAATATTAAATTTTATTAAATTTATTTTTGTTTTACTCACAGAATAAAGTCCAAGGTACTTCTATAAATGTTTTTAAAAATAAACATCAAAAACCAAAATCTGGCAAATTCATACCTTTGGAGATTAAAGAAAAGGAAACACTTGATGTGGTCCAAGAATTTCAGACAGCACACAAACGTATTTGTTTTCCCAAACATCTGTTCAAAAGTGAACATTTTAAGGAGCCCTCTCAACAAACTTCTTTCAAGGAGCCATTCATTTTTAGTGTAAAAGAAAAATTCAAGGACTCTATGGATCTGATTGTGAAAGGTAAGTTTTTGGTGTAGCAAAGAAGTTCATTAAACCAACAGGCAAAACTGCTTCTGGTGTGCTTTTAATGGAATTTCCTTGTTGAAACAAAAGCCCACACTTTAATTCTTAGCAGTGGAAGGTGGGGAGCCATGATTAAAAGAGTTACTAAGCTCTGGGGCCACCAGAAATTGAGAGGAGAGAGTATGCTAATGGGCATGAGGAATTTATTGGGACAAAATTGCTTAGCCACGTCTTCCAACAGAGTGATATTTCTTCTAATATAAGACCTCAGACTGTGTAGTTCACAGTTAATAAAGCAGTGAGAGGTTTATGGCTTTGAATTCTATTGTTGAGCAGGATAGTTAGAGTAGGCAAGCTGTCTGTGAATGTGTTCCCCCCAAAACCCCAAAAAGATTTTTTGGAAGCTATAGAATTTTCCTTTAAGACACATTATAGTAAAGGTTTACTTTCTATCAGGAATTTGGTAAGATAGAACCTGGAAGTCTATTTAAGCAAAGTGATACTGTTTTCCAGAGACTAATGGCTGAAATATATAACTTCTAAGATACATTTCTGTTTAAGCCTTCATAACTTCACCTCCATTTTTCCTCTCTTGTTATTGCTTGTTATGTTATTCTTTCATGTGAATTTTTTTCATTCAATGAGTGCCTGCTCTATGGCGGGCACTATGTTTGAAGCTGGAGAGACAAAGATTAAAGGGCTCATAGAGTAATGGTGGGGATGAATGCCTGGGTAATTTCTTATCACCAGTTGTGACAATTGCTGTACTAGAGGTAAGTGCAAAGCATTATGGAGACACTGAAGAGTAACCAACCAAGTGCCAGAATGAAAGTTTCTCAGAAGAGATCTCAGTAGGGGTGCCTGGGTGGCTCAGATGGTTAAGCATCTCCAGGTCATGATCTTCAGGTCCTGGAATCGAGCCCCTCATCGGGCTCCCAGATCATCGGGGAGTCTTCTTCTTCCTCTCCCTCTGCCTCTCCCCCTGCTCGTGCTCTCTCTCTGTATCTCTCTGTCTCAAATGAAGAAATAAAATCTTTAAAAAAATTAAAAAAAAAAAAAGAAGAGATCTCATTAGGAAGGGGTTTTAAGGAGAAGTTTGTTAAATGTAGGGTCGGAAAAGAAGAGGCCATTTTGAGCCATGGGAGAAAAATATTAAAGCTCTGAAGGAAGAAAGAATGTGATGCGTTTTGGGAAAGGAGAGATGTGATAAGAAGTGAGGTTAGGAAGGTGAGCGAGGCTAGATTTAGAAGAGAATATAATAGCAGGCTGAGGATTTGCACCTGTGTATAATAGAAAGCCACTGGTGACTTCAAGCTGAGGGCAGGGAAGAAGGTGGAGAGGGATTTACAGCAGCATTTCTCAAAGTGTAGTCTTCTGAACACTAGTTCTGAGGGATTCTTCTCAGCAAAAGGGATCTCTAGTTAGGTAAGTTTAAGAAAATGCATTTACTGGTTGAGATTCATATTGAGCATTAATATATTGAAAGCTGTATGAAATGCTGCAGAAAAGAACTCTGCTTGCTGTTTTTAACCTATCAGCAATTCACTTGACCAAAGAATTCCTAAAGAAAGACATTGAAGTGTCTAGTCTGGAAAACTGGGTAGATAGACATCATTAAGTTGAGATCAGAATTCAGAGGACAAATGGATTTTAGGCAGGTGGAGAAGGGGATGGGAAAGATAATGGATTCAGTTTTAGATCTGCCAAGTAGACACGCATATGGAGAGAGTCATCAGGAAGTTGGAATTGAAGATCTGGCAGTTAAGAGAGAGAGAGACAGGTGAAGATTGAAGATTGATGTTGGGGGTCATCGCTATGCCATAATTGTGGGGGTCATGCATTTTTTCAACCAATATTTACTTATGATGTGAGATGTATAGAGACAAAAGATATGCTGTTTGTCCTCAAGAAGTTTAAACTTGATATATGTAATTATAGTGTGACCCATACTGTAATAAAAACAAGCTTTACTCCTACTTCCTAGGAGATTTAAAGTCTTTGGTACATTTTGAAGGATGAATAAGTTTACTCAAGAAAGAAGAAAAGTTCTATCTAGTCCAATGGTCTAACCTCTACATGATAATGGATATCTGAGAAAGTGATAGTGGTATATTTGCAGGAGCTAAAATGATTTTACATAACTGAAATGAAGATTGAAGAGTAATTAGAGATGAGATTAGATATTGGAGAACTTTGAATTTTAGCCTTAAAGCAATGGGAACCATCCAGATGTTTTAATAAGTTGCAGTGTTTGCATTGGCATTTTAGAACATTTCTGGGAGCAGAGATGAGGTGTGATGGCTTTTGGAGGCATAGAGTCTACCAATGAGGGGACTAATTTATATGAGAAAGGATGACTTGAATTAAGGTAGCAATCCTGGGGACAGAACAGAGGGGAGAGATTTGAGAGATATTTGAGAGGTAGAGTTATCTAGATTTGGTCAACAATGGATGGAACATAAGACACAGGGAAAGAGCTGTGGGATTCATTGGCATAGTGGTTTGTCCTAAGTGGCAGCATGGAAACAGATATGGCATATTAAAGGGTTGGAGATGCATCTTATGTAATGGTAAAACTGCCACCAGAAACCAGTTGGAATCTAGACCATGTACCTACTGAGCTTTGTTGTTCTAGGTGATGAAGTTGGGAAATAGCATTATTGAAATATGTTGGTGGTTTTGGCTGCCTTTGGGAAGTTATAAAAAAGAGATGAACTAACAAAAGCATTGGCTGGTTTGCAAGCAGAAATGAAAGGGCATAGTCATACCAGGTATCTGGGTCCTTGGTTTTGAGCAAATGTCTAAGACTTATCAATGCAGCAAAAATCAGATTAAGGGTATGTCCTTCCTAACCCAGCCCATTATCTCAGATCACCTCCAGGCACTTACTAAGTTGAAAGACTAAGGCAAGGGGTGAAGAAGTGAAGATAAAAAGAAATTTTAAAGCTATGCTTAAAAAAAAAAAAACATTGAATGTGGTTATTGGCATGAAGAATTAATTAGAAGAAAATAGATTAAAAAATCTACCAAATATTTTAGAGACTTTTATTGCCAGTGAAACCATGAACCTTGGTTTAATTGAATATTCAAAAGTAAAATACGGTGGCTTTATTTGGAAGTGATCCACAAAAGCTGTACAGTTCCGAAGGAGGATAATAGCAAGATGTGGCCAACAAGCAGGAAAAAAACTTCCCAGAGTGGATCCAGGGGCCACTAAAAAAATGAATATGGGAGTTTACTCCCAGAACAGAATCACTGTATACTCAAAGAGCTTCCCCACCTCCAGGGTAAGGGGCTTCTCAGTGACTCCCCAGCAGATTCTATAACTTCTTTGGTATGGTGATTGCTATGTGTCTTCTCTTTTTTCCTTTCACTAAGAGAGTTTTTCCTGAGGGTATCCTGTACCTGCCCCACTACTGGATGTTGTGTGCTTCTGGGGAAAGATGGAAATAATTTTTATGTTTGGTACACGTTATTACCCGGCCAGAAGGAGTCACACCTGGACCTGATGGGGAAGACTGCAAACAGCCAGAGATCCTGGACTCTGAGCTGGATGTGTACTTTGGTTGAATTTTAGGTCCTCCTTTGGGGAGAGGAAGAGTGTGATTTGTCAGGAAATAAAAATGGATAGATATTTGATGTCCAAAAGGGCTGACTGTGGCAGAGACTGGCTAGTTTATCAAACTTAATACTATATCCTTTCTTCTTGGACAGTTGGCTAACGTACCTTTCTCATGTCCCTCATAGTTAGGTAGAGCTATGTGACTGGGGGTTTATATCAATGGATTATAGCTGGAAGTGATGCCCGTTCAAAAAATGTCTTGTGTTCTCCTCTCAACATGGTCCCCCCCACCATTTTCAAGTATAAGGACTCTTCTAATACTCTTAAAACAATTGCAATTCCACTCATGGGAGAATGGTAAAAGTGCTTTTAATAACTGTTGATTGAAAAATTTTTGTTGAGATACTCAGTAAATGTACAAACTCAGCATGCGGAATGCAAAAGTGAGAAAAATGGTGATGATTTGCTCCCTCATGGAACTTGTAGTCTAGCTGGAGAAACAGGTATCAATTAAATAATCACTTATATGCAGTTAAAAGTAGATGACAAATGAATGGGACCTGGACTGGGGGTCAGCAAAGGCTTTCCAGAGGCAATGACAATTGTAAGCTATGAAAGATATAGAGGAATTACTCGGTCAAGAAGTAATTCCTGCTTGGAGTTCTAGGCCATGGGAAAACCATCTGCAATGGCCCAAAGGAGGGAAGCACAGAAGTGATTTCAAAGAAGTACAAAAAGAACTAATGTGGCTGCAGTTCTGAGAAGGAGCAGGAGAGGGGTAAACTGTAGCTCTCTGAAAAACAGAACTTGTAGTCAGTGTGGTGCTAGCAAATGTTTAATAACTGGCTATGGTGGGCAAGAGGGAGGAAGCCTGATTTATAGCTTTGCCAGTTTCCATGGTGTAAATATTCTAAAGTAGCCAATTTCAAGCTACCAATGTTACATCACTGATTATGCGAGTTGGGAAGAGATGCTCATGGACTGTTCTGAGAGTTGTGGCAAATACCTTTCATATACCACTTGAAATCCTCTCAGACTCACTTCTTATTCCAGCTTCTGATGTAGAGGCTGCTTCCTTCTCCAGGCTTCCCTGATGCCTTCCTGGCTTGGGACACCAATAGGAATGGGCTCAACACTGACACATGAGCCACCAGGAAGGGAGGATAAGAGTCAATGGATAACTGTTTCTTCCTTTCTTTCCCTGGGCAGAAGGGTCTCAGTTACACTCTATAAAGCTTCTCAAAATGTCCCAAACAGTTTCTTGGAGTGATGGTCAACTCAAAAAGGATTCTTAGATTAGCCCTTTCTTTCTTGTTTTCTTTCTTAAAATACTCTCTTAAAAATATTTTGATAGTGAGTTGTCAGTACTTGCTGAAAGACTGGGTGTGGAGTGTGAGGGAAAGAAAGAGTCAAGGAAGGATGATTCTTAGACTTTAGACCTGATGAACTGGAAGATAGGAATTGCCATTTTCTGAGACAGGGAGGAGAGGAACATACAGTTTTCAATGGGCAGAAACCTAGAGTTGAGATTTGGACACATTATGTTTAATGTGCCAATTATACAAAAATGAAAGTGTCAAATAGGTAGTGTGTAATGTAAGTATGGGCTCAAACGAAAGAAAGGTTGAAGTCATTCAGGTACAGATCAGTATTGTCTAATATAAATATAATATGAACCACAGATGTGATTGAGAATGTTCTAGTGCCCACATTAAAAATTAAAAAGAAACAGGCAAGGGGCATCTGGCCCCTTGAGCATGTGACTCTTGATCTTGGGGTTGTGAGTTCAAGCCCCACATTGGGTATAGAGATTAAATAAATAAGTAAACAAACAAACAAACTTAAAAGAAACAGGAAAATTAATTTAATTTAAATTCTTAAAAAGATTTTATTTATTTGAGAGAAAGAGAGAGAGAGAACGAGTGGGGGGGAAGGGCAGAGGGATAGAGAGAGAGAGAAGCAGACTCCCTGCTGAGCAGGAAGGCCGATGTGGAACTCAATCCCAGGATCCTGGGATCATAACCTGAGCTGAAGGCAGACGCTTAACTGACTGAGCCACCCAGGTGCCCTGGAAAGTTAATTTTAATAGATTTATTTAACCTAATATATCGAAAATAGCCAATCTGAAATTGTATTTTACAGTTTTTTTCATACTAATCCCCCAAATCCAGTGTATATTTTAGAATTTGGACTAGCCACATTTCAAGTGCTAAGCAGCTACAGTTGGCAAGTGGCTACTGTATTGAACAACATAGATACCAATTTTATTTACAATCATTGACTTAGATAAGATCATCTAAGAAATAAATGTAGGTGGAAAAAAAAAAATCCAAGGACTAAGTCCTGGAGGTTGCCAACATTTAGAGGGCAAGAAGAGGAATACCCAGCAAAGGAAGTGGAAATAAACAGCAAGGGGGGAAACCAGGAGTGTGTGAAATACGTTACTCATAGTTCTTTTTTTTTTTTTAATTTTTTAAGGATTTATTTATTTATTTATTTTAGAGAGAGAGAGAGCATGCACTCTTGTGCATGCGAATTGGGTGGGGAGGGGCAGAGGTAGAAGGAGTATCTCAAGCAGACTCCCAGCTGAGCATGGAACCCAAAGCGGGGCTCTATCCCGCTACCCTGAGATCATGACCTGAGCTGAAACCAAGAGTCAGATGCTTAACTGACTGAGCCACCCAGGTGCCCCATGTTACATTTCAGTCAAGTAGGAGGAATCCCTTAGACAGCAAGGAAAGCTTATCCATTGTCCTAGAAGGAAGACAGGGGCATGGGCACAGACACAGGATGATTGGTAGATGGAAGGATTACTACTATTTTTTTTTTTTCCAGTGAAATTAGAAGTGAGGTCTTCATTTGAGGATGGGATGGGAAGTACTGAGTTTTGAGGAGTGAGGAAAAAGGTTAAATAATCATAGTCTGGGAAAGTGTGGAAGTGCTTGGACTATGAAATGATAATTTGCTGTAAAAAATGTACCCCCCCCCCCTTTTTTTTGTTTTTGTTAAGAGAAAAGAGAAATAGGTGAGAAGTGTCAATAAGGATAAAGGAAGAATTTGACTTTATCGGAGCTCTGGAGTATGGAAAGGGTAGAAGAGAAGAATAGTTACCCTTTCAGAGAGCTGTTGAAGAAGTTGTGCCCTTAGAAAAATAAAGGTGGTTAGAGTGAGAACATAGCTAGAATATCACTTTAGCTGATGAAAGATCTGGGGTTTCTTAGGGTACAGTGAAGAGTTTGGGGAGGTGATTTAAAGAAGGATGAAAGAGTGAGGGTCTGTGGAGATTAAGGTCAACAGCAAAGAGAGTGAGAAGACTAGTTCTGAGGGTCTTTTATAGAAGGTGGTAATTCGTTCTCATGGTAGTCTGTGTTTGGGGATTGTTTTCTTTAGTGGCTTGTATTCAGGAGGCCAAGGATTTTGGGGGTAGGGGATGTGAGAAAGGAGTCAAGGTTTTATCAAGAGCATAAGGAGGACAGCGGTCCTCTCGAAAATCCTATTATAGGCTCTGTTGAAGTCAGAGGCATTTTCCTGGGAGCCTTTGCATGTGGCCCACCCAGACAGCTGTGAAATGCCGATCTTAGAGTTTACATTTGAATTAAAATTGGAATTCATTTCTCAAAGTTCTTATCTCAAGAAGTGTATATTAAGTCTGTAACTTGGATCTATTTTTTAAACATATTCCCAATCTTCACTTCAGTGTGAATGGAAGCATGATCTAAGATATCAGTGGTATTAATTCCAGAACTTGATTAAAGTTTGTGAGATTAGAAAGAAAAGTGAGTCCTGTGTGTATGATATATGTACCTTTTGCTCACGCTGCACTGACAAATCAGTTGCATTATCTTCCATAAGCTAAATATCTATATGAGAACAAACATTCCTTGAATTTGATCCAAGGATATCAACTTTAAAAATACACTGTAACAATTATAATATCAAACATTTTTAGTAAATATGTTCTTTGTGCTTACATATAATACATGTCCATATTTTTCTTAATAGAGCAAAATCAGAAAAAAAATAAAATGATTTCTTCTTCGAGTATATAGACATCTACAGTACTGCTTAACCAGTTTACATTGTCAAGCTGCCAGCAATTTATGGATCTTGATAATTAGAAATCACACGTAAAAATCTGTTTCTTTAATATATATTAAATATTAGATTATAGTTACCACATAATATATAATATTCATCTGTTTATGTATCCACTTGGGAACAAAAAATACTTACGTGTAATTTTGAGTCATTTAAATTTAAAAACAGATTTTAATTAAACCCAATGAAATTTCCTGGTATTCATGTCAAGCAAATATATTTAGGTTCAATATTGGATTGTTCCTTAACCAGTTTAGAAAGGAGTAGATGTGTGTGTGTGTGTGTGTGTGTGCACGTGTATATGTATTCTTTGGTTTCCAAACACAAATCTTCCTTTAAATATAAAACGAAGGCGTAATGAATTTTAATAATGCTTTAAAATAACTACGTGGCTAGAAAGTACTGGAGAAATCTATAAGAAAAATGACTTTGTGCTATGTTTATTTTTTTGCCCAGTGGTAAAAACTTACCAAACAGATTTTTTTGATCAACAATGTATATAAAATCTTCTATTTTATATTTTAGTGATTTTAAGTATACATATGATATTAACAAATGCATTAAAATTGTTTTTTTACTCATTCCCACAAAATTACTTGGAAGAATTTAAGACCAAGTTCCATAACAATTTATAAGAAACATGGAAACTAGAGATTTTTTTTAATGAGGTAGAAAATTATATTGAATTTGATATTACAAAATAATTTGAGTTTTGGAGCTTTACAACTTGAAGCATACTAATCTTCCTCTATGTATAAAAATAGACCTTACTTGAGGAATTTCTAAATGAGGGAATAAATTTGGGATAATCACAGAATTTTGCAACTGCTTCTCTGCTTCTCTTAGTTTCTTTCTGGTTTAGATTGCTATGTTTCTTCCCATTTCTTGCCAGTAATTTTCTTTTGCTTACCTATGCTCTTGAAAAAGGAACTTAAACAGAATTAAGATAGCAAATTATATATCTGAGTGACATATGTCTTGAACACAGTTCTTTCTTCCTATACTTTTTCTTTTTTTACGCTGACCTGGTAAGTTCTAAAATAGAAAGATGCAGGACAGGGACTCTGAGACAGGAGACTCATTGCTTCTGTAATAACATGGTTTACTACATTGAAATAGTCATGAACTTCATTAACTTTTAATAAAGTAATAGTATCTTAACTTTTAAAATTATCAAATATTATAAAGGATTTAGAGACAATTAAAAGGCATTCTTTTTACCATCTGCCTCCTATTATTTTATTAGCCCAGAGGATAATCTAGGGAATAACAGAAATCTTAGGATAAAGTAGTGACTTGCAGGGGTTTTATGATTAAACATATTTGTTCCATGTTTTGCTTTGGACCAGGAACATAGGCAGAGAAGAGCTGAGGCTAATGAAATATTTTACAGTGGGCTAGGGTTTTTCCTAAGTCATTTGTACATAAGCTTTCTGTACAAGTAATGTAATACCAGCTTCTCTGGCGAACTAAAATGAGTGCAGCTGCTTCCTAGAAATGGTTCCCTATTTGCAGTGAAAACCTTCAGAGAACCTTTGTTGCTTTTGGCTTCTCAGCATCCTTTAACCTTACCTCTGGTTGCAGTGCTCAGATTGGACTTTGGAGAAACACTCCCTCCCACTTTGTGTAGTTTGGAAAGGGCTGTCACTGTCGCCCACCTCCCCAGCCCCAGCCTTGTCATGTGGTTCAGGCACAGCCAGAGAGATGAGTTTATTCTCCTAAGCACAGTGATGGGCGGAGTGATTGGGCTTAAATCAGCAAGGATGATGTGAGCTTGGAGATACCAGAGAACACAGCACGGAATTCTAAAATAGGGTCAACGTGGAAGAGTGAGCTGAATGATGCAGATAAGTAAGCCCTGATGACATTGTTTAAGCCTTTGACCCAAGCTTTACTGAAGACAGACTGTACCTGGATTTTCCAGTTTATGTGAATCGGTGATCTCACCCCTTTGGAGAAGGCAGTATAGTTTAGTGGCTCAGAACATGGGAGTTCAACTCCCTAGATCCAAATCTCAGCTTTCACACTCCTCAGTTTCTTCTGTTTGTTTAAGGTAATTTGGTTTTCTGTTGGTTTTCACTGGTAATCTCAGGCAAACACCTTCTTTATCCTGTCATTGTAGGAAAAATTCCACTTAAGGTGTGCGTAACAGGCTGAATCATAGCTACTTAAACATAGCATATCCCGTAATTTCTAAAACCTGTAAATGTTCTCCCTTAATTTGGAAAAAAGGATCTTTGCAGATGTGATTAGGTTAAGGGTCTTGAGCTAAAGAGATTATCCTAGATTATCCCTGTGGGTCCTAAATGCCACACAAGTATCTTTGTATGGGAAAACCAGAGGGAGATTATGGACACACAGAAAAGGAGACACGATGTAACCATGGAGGCAGGATTGGAATGATGTGTCCACAGGCCCAGGACTGCTGGCAGCTCCCAGAGGCTGAGACAGGCAAGGAATGGATTTGCCTGTAGAGACTTTGAAGGAGTACAGTTCTGCTGACGCCTTGATTTTGGACTTCTGGCCTCCAAAACTGAGAGGATAAATTTCAGTTGTTTTAAGCCACCAAGTTTTCAGTAATTTGTTACGATGGTCATATAGAACTAATTCAATGTCCTTCCAAAAATAAGTTTCATTTCTAGACATCATGTAAAAAAATAATTTTCTTTGTTATAATGAGTGCAGAAGCGTGATCAATAGGGCCAATTGTTTCAACTTTCATTTCCTTATTCATATATTTATTCAGAAGTTTTATTAAGCTCCTCCTTAATAATCAGATAACGTGTACCGTGGTCCCTGCCCTCATGACGCTTTCAGTTTAGCACAAATTACTTTCCCTTTCTCTCTCTCTTAAAAAAATATAGATATTGCAGGGTTTTCTTGGGGGGGGCGCGGGGGTGAGTCCAGGGTTATGAGTAACACTGCCTTTTTCCCTTCCAAATTTAGAACCGATTGAATTGAAGAATAAGACACGGGAATTGGACAAATGGAGATTAAAATGTTCCTTTTGTTACAGAGAAAGCTGATGGGAGAATATGGCTCTGGATAAATAGCCCTGTGGCTTGTTAATCCTCTCCCAGAATTAAACTCACCTCCTAGCCATAGGCAGAACTTGACAGCAGCAACCCTCCCTCCCCTGCTCTCTGCACAGAGCAGCATCTGCCCTCTAACTAAGCCTTGTAGTGCAGAGGAGTGTGTATTTGCTCATTCCAGGCGGCAGGCTGGAGACACTTTGAAGGGACAAAGCCCAGCTTGGCTCTTCTAGTCAGAGTGAGAAGGGGGCAGGGTGAGGCATGCCTTGTCCTCTCACAAACCCAAACCATGAACCTTTCTGTCTAGCCATACCCTCATCTCTCTTGTATTTCTGCGCTAAGGGAAAACACAAAAATATGTGTGCTCCCCGGTGATATAGTTTCTTATCATCAGGGGCCACCATATTATTTACCACTGGCAGGATTTGCCTGTAGGCTGAGGTTTACATATCTTTTGGGGGGTTTGGAAAAGAAACAGCCATAAACTGGGTATTAGGGTAATTAAATCTTTTGGAATGGCATGTAATTTTCTCCTAGCAATGTTGGGCCCTTTGGGACATTAAAAAAAATGTAAGCCACGGAACATTTCCTTCCTCTTGGTGATTTATTTGTCGCCAAGGGACCCATAATTATTTCTATCCTACTGTGTGGAAGTTAGTCAACCCTAACTACTAACATGTGTATTACTTGGCCCTTATTCAGACACATATCTGATCACTTGTTAATTAGTAAAATCAAGTAATGTTAATTTTAAACATTTGAGTCTGAACTTCTTATTTAGAAGTTAAGATCTTCGTTGTTTTTCTGAGATAATACCTTTCTGAGATGTATGTTTATAAAAGAAATAAGCAGAGGCTAACTTAATTGACTTCTCTTTTTACTAATTTTGAACTGGAGTTTTTTTTTCAATGACTTTCACATAAGCTGAAGAATGCTATTGAGATAATAACCCCATTTTCAGTAAGAGACAGACTTTTGTCATTTTGAGGCTACAGTATTAACATGCTCCCCTAACTTGTCTCCCTGCCACTGGTCTAAACCTGACTCAGTCTTTAAAGAAACTTATGCCAGAGTGATTTTTATAAAATGCAAATTCTACACTCTCTTTTTTCTAAAATGCTTCAATGTGTTCCCAGGGCCTACAGGATAACAGAGGTAAAATTATATATTTTATGAATCCCAACTATGAATTTTTTTTTTTTTTTAGTAGGATCCACACCCAGCATGGGACTTAAACTCACAACCCTGAGATCAAGATCTGAGATGAGATCAAGAGTCAGATGCTTAACCAACTGAGCTACCTAGGTGTCCCCCAACTGTGAATATTCTTTAAAAGTTTGATAAATCATGATAGAAGAAAGACTGAGTTATCCTTCTATTCTTACTATGGAAAATACGAAATTTTTGTTGTATGAAGATGTAATCAAAGTACAGAGCCAAAAAAGGAGGCAAAAAGTACTACAGAGGTATCTCTGGTAGTTAGTTAACAAAAATACTGTTATTTGTCTGGATTTTGTAATGTTGTGATTACTTGTCTGTTTTTAAGAATTTGTTATTTATGGTGACAACCTTCTCTAATTCTAAATATTCACATTTACACCTCATTTTGTATTCATGTTTTTACAGACAGTTTCTTTAGTATGTCCCCACAAGTTTTATGAGTTAAGTCCTTAAAATATCTGGATTCACTACCAGTGGAGTGGAGAGCCAAAGTTAAACAGAAAATTCAGAAGCTACTGTTGTAAAATAGAAATAGTGAGATGGTGACTTGGATTAGAGTAATGGCTGATGAGTTGGTTATTGGATGTTATTAGAGAGAGAGAAGAGTCAAAGATGACCAGTTAATCAGCAAATGCTGTTGAAGGTTCTACTTCAAAACAAATCTGAAACCTAAATGCTTTTGTCCCAAGTTACTGAGGGTAGAGTTGCCATTTGCCAAGATGAGGAAGTCTATGGGAGGAACAGATTTGACTCTTACCAGAAATTCAACTTTAGTCATATAAAATCTGAGATGTCTGTTAGACATCTAGGTGGAGACATTGAATAGAAAGTTGGTATCTGGGTTTGGAGTTAAGGCAGAGGAATAGGCTCAGATATCATTTTGGGATACCTCAGCTTATAGACAGCATTTAATGACCCAAGCCAAATGATATGGGCCTAGGAGTGAGTTAAGAAGTCAAAGAACCAAGCCCTGGAGTATTTAGAGGTCAGGGAAATGAGAAGAAACTAGCAAAGATGACTGAGAAAGGTGAAGGAGGTGAGGAAGGAAAAAATAAGCCAACAAACCCCCAAAAAGGAGACCGAGATGTGCTAAAAACTGAGTGAAGAGAGTGTTTCAAGAAGGGAGTGATTGATTAACTGTGTCGAATTCTGCTTATAGATCAAGTAAGATGAGGACTAAAAATTGACATTGGATAGCCATGTGAAGGTCAATGATGACCTCAACGCCCACTGTTTTAGTAGAGTGGTCAATTCAAAAGTGAATGGGAAGGGGCACCTGAGTGGCTCAGTCAGTTGAATGTCTGCCTTTGGCTCAGGTCGTGATCCCGGGGTCCTGGGATGGAGCCCTGAGTCAGGCTCCCTGCTCGGGGTCCTGCTTCTCCCTCTCCCTCTGCTGCTCCCCTGCTGTGCTCTCTCATTCTCTCTGTCAAATAAATAAAATCTTAAAAAAAAAGAGAGAGAATGGGAAGAGAGAAGTGAGACAAGCATAAGAACTATTTCAAGGAGTTATATTATAAAGGAGAACATAGAAGCTGGGTGCCTGTGGGGGGAGGTGAGATCAAGAGAGAGTGGTGTTTTTGCTTGCTTGTTTGTTTTAAGAGAGAGATGACAACATTCCTAATAAGAACGTTCAAGAGAAGAGGGAAAGATTAGAATAAAGGAAGGAGGGGGGAATCGTTGGGGCAATGCCCTTGGGAAGGTGAGAGTGGAGGGGAACTATTGGACAAGTAGAGGGGTTGGCCTTACATTGGATCGTGGACGTTTTCACCTGCAATAAGGAAAGGGCATCGAGTGTTATGGGTACCAATGCTGTCAGGAGGGGAGCTTTGATGGTGTATTTTGACTGCTTCTGTTTTCTCGGTGAAACTGGAAGCAAGGATATCAGCTGAAAGTAAGGTCAAGGGAAGTGTTGAAGGTTTGAGGTGAGAGTAGAAAATGTGAAATAGAGAGGGAAGAGTGAATGGACTAAGAAGTTGTGCTATGATTACTGGATACATTAGGCTACCTTGGGTTCTCGTTCATGAATGTGAAATGAGGCCAATCATGTTTTTGTTTTCTCCTTTCACATCAGGCATGCTGGATGCAAATACCCCAAAATAGGTGGAGACTTTGATTCAAGTAGGGTTTTGTGTTTCCTCAGATGAAGGTGACAAAATGTGGGAGGGGCAATGGAGTTGAGGGTCTGTGAGAGTGTGCATAGGGATGGGCTTTGGAATTTCAGCTGGCTAAGGTATGAAGGTGGCAATATGCCAGGATAAGTTATTTTTTAGGCCAACCAGTTTTAAAATAAAAAATCTTTTTTCATCACTTTCCTACTGCAGAGGTACTGACTAAGCAGGCTCTGTAAGGGGAACCTGGGTGGTAGCTTCACAAGACATCAGCAGTCTTCCAAGATGAGCAGACATTGTATTTTAGAGGGGTGTTAGGTACTCCTCCAATCTATGGCTCCAAGAACATCTCCCATCAGATT
Source organism: Neomonachus schauinslandi (assembly GCF_002201575.2). Classification (NCBI taxonomy): domain Eukaryota; kingdom Metazoa; phylum Chordata; class Mammalia; order Carnivora; family Phocidae; genus Neomonachus; species Neomonachus schauinslandi. The sequence goes on from NC_058404.1 coordinate 77,253,691, forward strand.
GGTTTGCCTGTGTACTGATCTGTATATTTCCTGCTAGAAAGTAAGCCTTTAGTGGACAGGGAGCTTATCTATCTCATTTGCACTTATATCCTCAGTGCCTGAACAGCAGAATGATGGGCTCCTTTGGAATCTGAAAGTTTGTCTATACGTGTCTGTTGGATAATGGAATGATGGGTGTGAGTGTGAGCGTGTGTGTAAATTACTAACCAGCTTTAGGCAAAACTGGTGTTTTTTCAAACTCCTTCATGTACCATTGAGTGGATACTTCTGTTGCAAGGTGCTGATCCCTGTGTTACACCTTAGGAAGACTGTGTGTGTGTGTGTGTTTGTGAAATGTGACAGTCACTGTAGAGAATAAAGAGATCGATCCTAATGACTGTCCGGTGTGAAACAGCTGTTGCCTGAGCTATTCAGTGCCCAAGGCAGCTTATTCATTTCTCTGGTCTGCATGGATGCTTCCAAAATGATTCTGTCACAGCATGTGTGTTCTGGCATTCCTTCTGAACACTGGGGAACCTGGAGCCACGGATCTATTAGTGCCTGAAGTGTAGAATGTGTGACATTGATCATCTCCTCTCTGAGCTGGCACTGCTCTGAAACAGCCTGAGAACCAGGGGAACAAGTCTCTGCCAAATCCATCTGGTTTTGATCCCATTGCTCTTAATGAATCAAAACATTATTTTAGAGACACTATTTTTTTTTTAACTGTTCCAGAAGTCCAGTGAGTACTCTGACTATACTTAGGATGGATCTAAGAAGTGTTTCATGCAGTCACTGTAGAGACATTCATGAAGACATATAACGTGTTAGCATCACATATTTAAGAGGTGCTCATAAGTACTTCAATGTGATTAAGTTGATGGCAGTTTCTACTTAAGTTCTTGGTTTCCAGCTACACTAAACCACTAAGAATGGCCTTTAAGTAGCATTTAAAAACAGACTGAGATACGTGGTTGTAGCACTGTAAATAAATGACCTTTGCTTTTGTATTTCTCAGTGAAAGTTTGGAAATCTCTATCTCTACAAGCTAATTTTTGGTTTTACAAAACCTGAAACTGAAAATGGGGGCGCCTGGGTGGCTCAGTCGGTTAAGCATCTGCCTTTGGCTCAGGTCATGATCCCAGGGTCCTGCATCGGGCTCCCTGCTCGGCGGGGAGCCTGCTTCTTCCTCTCCCACTACCCCCTGCTTGTGTTCCCTCTCTCACTGTCTCTCTCTGTCAAATAAATAAATAAAATCTTAAAAAAAAAAAGAAACTGAAAATGTTTCCACTATTCTTCTATTGGAAACCAATTAATGGAGGAGAGGACAGAGGAGCTAAAAAAATAACATATACTGAGCACCTACTACTTATTAGACACTGTATTAAGCCATGCATTATCCAAAGTCTTGCAAGATAGGCATGTCATTAGTTGCATTCTGTAGATAAGAAAAGAGGCTCAGAGAGAGCCATGCCCAAGCTGCTGTTATGGATAGCAAATGGCAGAACCAGGATTCTGACCCTAGAGTTTGCACTCTTTGCACTCACGCGCGGTGCTCCATCCTGGTTCTCAGTGGCATTAGGAGCAAATAGGTAGGGTACTTGGAGGAAGGAATGTCTCCCAAGTGCTCTGGGAGTGTGGAAGTAGTGCTACATCTTCTTCTAATTTGTTGCATACCTTGAGTAACTCACTTTTCTCTGTATCTCAGTTTGCCTCATAAAACGGATCTAATCCGTGCTGCTTTGGAGACCCATTCTGTTTTCATGTAGAACTATGATCTTTCAAAAGATGAGTGACATTTAAAGTGCCCAAATTCATCTTAGTTAATAATGAAAACGACACCATTGTCGTTTATGTCCGTAGCAATTGAAGGCTTTCCTCGTTCTTCCAAAGATGTTCCCAAGGGGCGGCATCATTTTTAATAGGTCCTCACAGAGGCATCGTGCAGATGAAGACAGAGAATGTTGGGCAGTGACCACGAGGTAATTCAGCACTGATTGTCCGCATCAGTAGTGAAATATTCCAGTACTGCTGCTGCATTCACCTTCCTGTCTGACCAAAGCCACAGAGACCTGATGCATTTTAGAAATTTCACCAGAAAAAGAAATGACATCTGGGGGGTGGGGTGGGGTGCAGGGTTATTGTGCAATGTATTGGAGAGCTCAGGAAATCCCAGGAAATGAATCTATTTTTGCTCATAAAAATGAAAAGCCAGCTAGTGTTACACAGATATTTTAAAGGTTAGGATATTAGCTTTGGGATGAGCTTTGGCAGTTGCTTTTTTTTTTTCTTTCTTTTTATGAAAATGCTGACTGTTCCCTACATCTACCCAGAAAATGCTTTTTAATAATACCATATTCATTAATGAAAGCACAGATGGATTCCTTGGGTGGGAGAAACAACAGGAATATGGGGAAGGATTGACCGTCTCTGTAAAAGAGGGGAGGGCATGATTACTTTGCTGGGCCAACAATAATGAGCTGCCCAAAATGGCTAGAACGGTGTTCTTGATGTTCCTAGATGGTTTCTTCTGTAGAATTGTTATGTGAGTAGCTAGAACTTAGCAGTGACACTTTAATGTTTGTAATTCTAGGACCCAGTGCTAGAACTATCAGGCATTTCTTTGCCTGGCTTTTCAATGAAGTCTGATTTTAATTTGTACATAGTGCCTTTGTCTTGTTTAGAGAAAAAAAAATCCCAATAACTGAAACTCCAGTTTGCTGAAAACTGCCTTTAACAGCTGATGTTAGTTACTTATAGACATAATCACATTTAGAAAAAGTTTTATGACATCAACACTAAAATCAAACAAGTGTATACTTTTTCTAATCATACATTTCCTACAGAGATTTTATTTTATTTTTATTTATTTATTTATTTATTTTAGAGAGGGTGGGAGGGGCAGAGGGAGAGGGAGAGAGAGAATCTTAAGCAGGCTCCATGCCCAGTGTGGATCCTTACACGGGGGCTCGATCTTACAACCCTGAGATCATGACCTGAGCTGAAATCAAAGAGTTGGAGCTTAACCGACCGAGCCACCCAGGTGCCTCTATTCCTTACAGAAATTTTAATTGTCCAGATCTATAGATTTGGGTCTCTCTTCCCCTTGACAAAGGAATGTTTTTCAAGTCTTGATTTTCACTGTAACTAGAGGTTGCACTCCTTTTGTGGTTGGCCCCCAAAGTTTATTCTCTTAAACCTAGAGGGAATTTCACATCTTCCTAGATTTATTCCTGTGTTCATAGCCCTGATATAAACATCCTGTCCATGAGGAAATATTTGCACCGCTTAAAGAAGCAGCTTCTGTGGTTGGAGCGGGTGAGACAAGAAGACCTCGCAGTTGCACTTCCGTGCTCTGAAAGTAGTCCAGGATGCTGGTCTGTACATGGGTGATAATGGGAGTCTAATCTGCGTGTGCTTGGGGAAAGAATCCGAGAACCAGAAAGAGAATAAAAAATCAAGGTCTGGTTCTCTTGCCACATGATCCTGGCCAAACTGTTTCATATGCTGGATCCTCAGTTTCCTATTCAGTTAAATGGCAGTGATAAAAATGACCATTGACTAGATTGCTGTGAGGACCAAGTAAGATACCTGTGTGAAAACATAAACGATAAAATACTAGGCATGTTATTAAAGGCTCATTGAAGGACTCGTGTGTGCAAAGAACATATATGCCGATGTGGAAGAGCCGATGGCTGTCTTATCCTTGCAAAGCAATTACAAAATGCTGTTGCAAAAAGAAAATTTTCTTGGAAATATGAATGGTTTGGCTGCGTTCCCTCCCTTCCTTTAATTCCCCTCAGTCAACAGATCATATTCAAACATCACACTTGGTAGGGAATCTAAAGCTTAGTGTGATACGTTTACCTGGTGGTTACTTGAAAACAAATGTTCTAGTTTTATGTAAATGTCTTTGAGCTATGTTGGTGCCAAGCTACTTTGGTGCCCAAGTGTGTCATCTAGTTTTAGAGTTTCGTGTATCATGTGGTTTTCAAGAGTTAATAAAACGTTAACTACTTAATAAACTGCTCGGGAACAACTGTGACAAATGATGTTGGCATCAAATGTACTGGGAAATAGGGTTTTTAGCAGAAGTGTCTTAATTAGGAGTGGGGCCAGGTTCCATCCTCTATTTCACCTTGGTTTCTGCTTCTGCGACGCATCACAAAACTGGTCAGCTTTACAGCCTCGAGCCTCGTGATTGGCTGCAAATGAGTCAGATTCCTGTTCTGTCTGGTGGTTTAATACCGTTGGCAAGTCTATGTAGATAAACAACAAAAAGACTGCCAAATCCATTTGAGGACAAACAGTGTATCATGGTTTGGCGAGCCATTGTTTGTCCTTTCACGCAGACTTACGCACGGGAAAAATATGACTCCTAATGCAAGGTGAGAAAGTATGTCAAGGTGTTTGAGATATTTTACCTAAAACAAGTAATGGTATAAAATGTGAGGAAAGCTAAGAGCTGGTGAGAAAACAAAGAAAGAAATAATCATTTACAAATAGCTGTTTACCTCACTTGAAAATGATCCTAATCAGGAATTTGCATTTCTTTAAAGCCTTTTTGTTAGTGATAATATCGCTATCCCTATTTCTCAAAAGGCAATTATCACATAAAATGGCTTATAATAGGAGTGTTATTGCTTTCCTGGCGTTCGGCATGTAAGATTTTTATTGGTATACTTGTCTTTTTTTTTTTTTTTCTAAGCACCTGCAATTATATTTACATTCTGACAAAATATAGTAGAGGTGGCACTTAAATCTCTAAGTTCCTGTCTACAATCCTAAGCAATTTTACGGTCTTTTTAGCTATACCTGTTTTCTGTAACAATTTCAAGTGCAATTAAGGCACAGAAGTATCTTTTGTAAAGTTTCCACAAAGAATATATTTTGGGTATTGGTGCTAGATAACATTACAATAACTTGCTTTATAATTAGCATGGCAGCTCTAGGATTAGCTCAGGATCAGACCCTTAGTAGTGAGGCTATATGATCTTAGCTTTGAGTGCAGGAAAATTCTGACTGAGGAAAGAAGAGGTGAAGTGCTGGCATTTATCATAGGTAATGTTGAGTGGTTGCCAGGATGGGATGTTGATGGTAACGCAATGAGTTACCTAACAGATGACAGTTTGTGAGAACCAGGAAGAAGGAAGATCACAAACACCACACAAATTCTCTTCCTGGTTCTAGATTAAAATATAGCACTTTCTATTCTCCTAGGAAGAGGCAATAAACTCACCTTAGGTTTGTACTAAGAAAAGGAAATGAAATGCATACAAAGTACCCTAATTTGCATTCATCCAGCAATCACGAATTTATGAAGGATCTTCACAGATGCTTCATAAGGCAGGAGGGTCTGGGATTTCCCCCTATTTACAAGCTAAAAACTTAGCCTGCCACAGTTTCATGGATACAGGCAGGAGACAGAATCAGGACCTTTCAGAGCAAGGACTTTGTTACTCATGGTACAGCACTCAGGCTGAGCTTCCTGTCCATAGCATTTCCTGTGGCCCCCAAGTCCCATGGTGGCCATGCGGAGGACTCAGGTGGCTGCTATTCATGTGGTGGGTTTGTGTTACAGCCAAGAGATGTGAGCTTGGGGGAATCTATGGCCTTTAGAGAAAGCATGCTCTCTGTCCTGGGAGAGGCATTACTTCTTCAAAGTTGGCTTGCTGCAAACACAACCCTGAGTCTGGGTAAAGAGCAAAGAACTGCTAGAATCTGGCATTCTTGGCACCCAGTGCAGTTATCAGGGGTGCTTAGGACCCATGGTGGATTGCCTCTTCTAACCCTTAGGAACTTGAGACAATTATCTTACAAACAATATGTGTCTTTTGTAGCATGTATAAATTCTCTGCACATATATTTGTGGTTTCAAGGCATTATTATTCCCTCTTTTTAGCAAATAAGGAATTTGAGGCTCAATGCGTTTAAGAAGCTAAAGTCACAAATAAATGGCACAGCAGAGACTACAACAGTGTTTTTAATTCATAGCCTAATATTATTACCGTTAGACTGGTTTTGCTTTACTGCTAAAGAATTTTCAGGCTATGTTGGCTCTGCGTTTTAGTGAGGGCTTTTCCGTTATTTTATTTACTGCTGTGTACATTGCAGGAAATGATTACTCTTTTTGTTCATCTATTGCTGCATTTTGATTTTATCAGACTAGAGTGTTCCTGCATCTTTTTCTCCCTTTAGCCTAGATAAATCTGTTTATTTCTAAAGGCCTGTAGCTTCCCCAGAGTTCTAGGAAATAAGGTCAAAACAATGAAATTGACTGTTCATAGAATTGCAGAATTGCAGAGATAAAATGTACATCAGAAGCAATTTAGCCTAACCACCCCATCTCCATTTTACGAATAAGAAAGCAGAGGTCCAGAGAGCCTCAGTGAATTGCCACCCAAGGTCAAAGGTCTTATTAGCGGTAAACAAAAGAGCCAAACCCAAGTGTTTTTGTATCTAAAATACAGTGTTTTTGTCACTGCACTACATTGCGTTCTGAACGAAAAAGAATTCAAGGATACTGGTAGAAGCTTAGTAACTTCTCATTATGTGTTCTAATGTTCTGTTTGGTAACAGTAGTACTTCTGTTTTTCATGTACAGGAAAATCACCCCAGGTATTGAAATGACAACAGAATCATAATTCCTTTAAATTATGGGTTGCAAACTTAAGTGCCCTTCTAAGATCAGCAGGTAACTGTGAAATAGCCAATGTGATCAACGGGAGGAATGGAGTCTATAGCGAGCTAGAGAAAACACAGCCATCCAGACACATTCTGATTCAACATCTTGAACATTGTGTACAAGCCACCCCGCCCCTGCACCCGTATATCTGAGTCTGGATTTGACCCCCCAGCTGCCATTTTATAACACCTGACTTGAATAACATTGTTTTAAAAGATTTGCCTTATCTTTCAGTGTGATCTTGTCACAGTCTTTTGGAGCTAAATAAGGTATGCTCAGCTGCTCTAACCCATCATCATGCTGAAAGAGAAACAAAAGAGGTTTGGTGACTTTATTGACTCAAGTCAGTAAAGCTCATTTGTCACACCAACTGTGACTAGAACCAAATTTCTTTTTTTTTTTTTTTTAAGATTTTATTTATTTATTCATGAGAGACAGAGAGAGAGAGAGGCAGAGGGAGAAGCAGGCTCCCAAGGAGCAGGGAGCCCGATGCGGGACTCGATCCCAGGACGCTGGGATCATGACCTGAGCCGAAGGCAGACGCTTAACCATCTGAGCCACCCAGGCGCCCTAGAACCAAATTTCTAAGACTCCTAGTCCAGTGTTCTTTCTACTTCATCTTGAAACATTTTTAAAAAGATTTTATTTATTTATTTAAAAGAGAGAGAGAGAGAGAGAGCAAGCAGGGGGAGGAGCAGAAGGGAGGGACAAGCCGACCCAGTGCTGAGGGTGAAGCCTAACACTGGGCTTGATCCCATGACCGTGATGTCATGACCGGAGCCAAAATCAAGAGTGGGACGCTTAACCGACTGAGTCACTGAGGTGCCCCATCTTGAAACGTTTTTTTTAAAAAGAGTATTCAGTTTTGTAATGAAAGTGATGAGAGAATCAGATTTAACATGGAGCAGCACATTTTGCAGGTAACCTCTCAGGAATCAATTAATTATTGGGTGTGTTACCATAGACCCATGCTCAGTGACATGAGATCTACTAAGACATATCGGATATCTTTATTTTTTCACTTCTGTCTTCTCTAGTTGGGAAAGTCAAAACTACTATTACAGAATAAGTAAATGCTAGGATCTTTGGCACTGACTTTAAGAAAACTTCAGAAAGAAGGGAGATTACTGGGGACTTGAAAGCCTCAACTCTCCATATTCTAATAATTATCTTTATTAGCATATTTAAGAGAACCCCCTGGCACAGCCAAAGGAATATTACGATATTTGCTAGAGGATGTCAATACTAGAATTAAGTGTGTGCATGTGTGTGCATGCGAGAGAGATTGAATTTGAATCTGTGTTATTCATTCTTCATGTTAAATCATAATTTTTGACCATTGATACCTTAAATATTTGGTTGGCCCCTAATCTGAAATTTGTGGCAAGTGCTGACATAGATAGAAAAGGTATGCCAACTAAAGTTGGGCTGAGATGGAGAGAGATGCCTACCTTCTGATTGAGGTACTATAAGAAATAGCAGTTTTGAAAAATAAACTATCCCTCTATACCTTTGATTTATGTTTTGTTTTCACCAGTATTTGAATCCTGTTTTCATGCTCTGTAATGCTGTGGTCAGTCTTACCCTAAGAGTTTTATTCTGGGAGGGATTCCTCTCCTGTGCCTGTTTTGTAACTTGGTTGGCATCCCTTGCAGATTTGTCACTTGGGTCTTTTTCTTTCCCTTCGTTTCAGATGCTCAGTCTTACTGCTCTATCTGCAGAACTCTCCCTTCTTGGGTACTTTGAAATTAATCCTGATCTGGGGGTGGGGGGCAAACTTTTTCTATAAAAGTTCAGATAGTACAAATCTTTGGCTTCGTGGCCCATGTGGTGCCTGCCACAATTACTGATCTCTGCTTTTGTGGCACGAAAATGGCCGTAGGTAATAGGTAAACATGTGGGTGTGGCTGTGTTCCAATAAAACTTTATTTATAGAAATAGGTGATGGGCTGAATTTGGTCCTGGCCATGACTTGTCAACCCCTACTCTAATCCATTGGTGTTATAGTAGGGAGTGCTTACTCCAAGGGTTGAGCAAGATATCATCTCATCGTATAGGAAGAAGATCCTGTTTATATTTTGCTGTATCTTCTGATTAAAATGTCTATTTTTGTTTGTTTTATAATGTACATGTTAATAAAGTTGAATACAAATGTAATTTATAGATAAACAACTTTACATATATTGAAACCCCTGCTCAAAAAATTTTATACTGATAGCAGTGTGCAAAAAAATTGGAAAATTGGAGACTTGTGCTCCAACTTTGCATGTTCTTCAAATACCATGCATTGGGGAAGATACTTTTGTTGTGCTTATACACGAGAAAGGCATTCTCAGTATAAGGAGGGGTGTGTGGAGTTGTGAAATAGAGACAGGGTTCTAGAGAATGTTAGGATCTTATGAGTTCTCTCTCTCATATTCTCACATTTTAATCAGAGCTGCCTCTTCTACTCAATAGTTAATCATTAGTCTGATTTTCCCATTAACAGTATTCATTTCCCCCTTGGCATTCTTAAGAATAGTCTGAATTATTACTTTCTAAATATTGTTAAAATTACTTATTCTGTATAAGGTGTTCTCTAGTTCTGATGATGGCTCAGACCATATATTTTATCATTTTGTTAACCCCACAGCACCTGACAGAAAGTGTGATACACAGAAAACAACATGTTTATAACTAAAGTGTAAAACAAAACATAATTGACTGAAGACCCTGTCAGTCTCTTTAGAGACCACAGTTAGAGGCCCTGGCCTACTGTCTAAACTAATACTTGTCTTTTTTAGGAAGTTGTGATAGTTACAACGTTCTGGCATGCATTTTGTGATCCATTTCTTCCACTTCCTCTCCCCACCTAGTTCTAAACATGCCACTGGGAAGTGTTAATTTTAACAGGAAATGCAATTGATTTACTGTGAGAACTTTTTTGTTAATATCATGAGGCTGTTCCATACAATGTCAGTACTTTGGGGCAATAAAAATCCCGGGTCAGAATATCCATTATAGGTAGCTAGCAGAGGTAACCAATCAAAACCTTTTACACAGTGTCACATTATTGCTTTCTGGTAGCCTTTTAGCTTATACTTAAGAAGTTGTATGTTTTAAGTTTTGTTGTTGTCGCTGCTATGCATTTAATTGGAAAAGTTGCAAATGTAAAGTATAATAAATACAGACAGTTTTGCATGTTTAGTGTGGCTGTGCCAAGTTAGAGTTTAGTTTAAGTTGGGCACACAAAGCAGATCATGCTTGCATTCTGTGGTGACCAGCTTTTCTTGTGCCCATTGTCCATTTTGTGGAGATTGGCTCTATTTGTGTATGCCCAGTTTCAGGATTATCCTGCATTCCTGTTGGAACACTGGAAACCAGAATAGACCCTTTGGACTTTTTGCAGTACCGGCGTTTCAGTATTGTTAGCCATCATTTGTTTCTGTTAAGGACTATATGGAAAGGGTACTCTCTTACTTTGTAGCAATTACTTGTCATCCTTCAGATAGCCACATTGTAAGCATAACCTCCCTCTTCCTATGAGGGGGAAAAATCTTTTAAACAGTATTCAGAGCAAGCCTAAACGTGTCACTACTTGAGTTTCCATCTGTATTTGCTTATTTCCCTTTTTGCTTTCTTCTCATGCTTACCAGGCTCTCAGATTTTATTTGTAATGAAACAAACCAGACATTTAAACTGGAGGAGGCATCTTGTGCAGTTGGAAAGACAAGGAAAGGAAGAGGACACATCTTTACTCAGTGCTTGATTCGTGCCAAGTGCTCATTCTAGACACTTCTCTTGTGTGAAAAGCTTCCTTTTTGTGTCTTAACATGTTTGTTATTTATTTGTTTATTTAATTTTGTGGTTGACAACTAGACAGATTATGTTAATAAAAATGTACATGTGGTATTTGGGTGGTCATATGCCAAAGTGCTGTGGGTATGTGTAAAGTAAGAGAGTCATCAGTAAGAGTGCAGGAATAGGAAGCCATCAAGTGTGTTAGTGCGTTACAAAAATTGGTACGAAAATGCCTGTCATTATTTGTAGGTGTCGATCCATGCATTGTTCAGCATATGATCAGTCTTAACACATTTATATTTATGGCAGATATAAGTCATTCTATCTTTGTTTAAATAGATTGACTTTTGTACAGAAACATGTGTCAAGATATATACATAGAGGGGTGCCTGAGTGGCTCAGTCGGTTAAGCGTCTGCCTTCAGCTCAGGTCATGATCCCACGGCCCTGGGATCGAGCCCCGCATCGGGCTCACTGCTCAGCGGAGAGCCTGCTTCTCCCTCTCCCTCTGCCTGCCACTTTGACTATCTGTGCTCTCTTTCTATCTCTCTGTCAAATAAATAAATAAAATCTTAAAAAAAAAAAAGATATATACATAGAAATTCACTCAATATTTATACTGGATTAGATCAGGTGACTGGATTGAGGATTTGGGGTTTGTTATGTTAGAGCATATGGGCAAGTTGTAGGCTAGAAAAGATTTATGGTGTTTTCAATTTCCTTCTAATTATAGAATCTTATCTATATCAATAAAAGTTTATATTTAACTTTGTATGAAGTGTATGTGGTGAGCAAAATAATTGTATGCACCCATGCATCTGTAAAGCATAAATTAAATTTTGATAAAAAGTAAATTGATTCTTGATAAAGTTCTGAATGTTAATGGGACAGACATTCCCATCTGACTCTAACCATTTTCTATTCTTGCAGTATCTTTTTCAGTGATATAGGCTGACTTTTTTTTTTTTTTGGCACCCACATATAGCAAATAACTGTGAAACATTTCAAACCTCAAAGTGACACTAAAACTGTGAAGTATGAAATGGAAGTGCCAGAGCGTGTGAGACACATTGCATAGCACTGCTCAGTAATTCAGCGTGTGCATGCAAGAGAAATGACAACACCATTGCAAGATGCAACATGATTAATGCTACAAAAATTAATAAATAAAGCAATCTCCAGTTGGAAACACTCCCTAATGCCTCAAAGTTACCACCTTCTATGTTTAGCAGCGCTGCCCTGGTAATTACACCCTTCTCACCCAGGAATATCTGCTGTGAGGAGTAAGATATAAATGAATATCCTTGCCATGTCAAGGTTAACTAAATGGTTGCGATTAAGGGCTGTGGTATTTTAGGTTTCTTCATGAGTGCTTGTATTTTTCTTCCTAACATGTGAATTTCATTAGCTTTACATTGGTTTGTCTTTTATATCTGTCCCTTACTCCTGATGATTGCTTCCTTCCCAGGCTTCTTCAGACAGTGTTCTAGGGGGGCTCAAGTAGGATCTGTGAGTCCTCAAAATCGAGTTCAGGGCCTATGTTAGAGTGTCCTTATGTATTTACTTGCTTCTGAGGCTCAGTTTGTGAATTTTTATGCCTCACTTTTTGGAAATATGTTCAGAGAGATTTGGGGTTATTAGCCAAGTCTGCTATATTCTCTAGGTTAGACACAATGGGAAGGAAAGATGGGTTCCCCCTGGCGATGTCCATAGTGGTACAGGAGTCCTACTAGGTAAGGCAAGTGCTGGGGAATTGATGTTTTGTCTCTGTGAAAAGCAAAAGAGACCATACAAACATTAATGATGGCAGCAACAGATCCCTCTTTCCTGAGTGCTTATAAACTCAGTGCTTTCTATGCAGATAGTTTACAACTTATTTAACACATTAGAGTCTAATTTATAATGCTCAGGTGTATCATTCCCTAATTTTAAGAAGGAGGAAACTGCGGCTCAGAGAGGCTAAGTGGCTTACCTCAGCCATGCTGCTCCCTTTAAGTTTCTCACACTCTCTGGTATGATGCATTGCCTGAAGGAGTGAGTTCTTACCAAGTTTTCAAAAACTCTTGAGAATTATTGCAACAGCATGGTTAGTACTAAAGAGTTTTTAGTAGGTGCCCAGCTGTAAGCTAAAAGAGAATAGTGCTGAGGTTTTTGAAGTCATAACCCAATGATGGACTTTGTTGTAGTGTGAGGAGGGAGCCTGGGGAACAGATAGGAAGGGTGGTGACCTGACAGAGCTAGATAGAATCCTCACACATCAGCCAGTCAGTTCTTTAATTCCCTCAATGTGGGTTATCTGTGAAGGAAAGGCGTGTGTCAACTCTGCTCATGTTAAGATTTATATATTTATCTACCTATCTACCCATCTGTCCATCCATCCATCCATCCATCCATCCATCCATCCATCCATCCATCCACATCTATCTTGATAAGAAAAACGTGAGATTTCTGGATCAGAGACAGACTTTTAATGACTCAGAGAACATCTTACCTCACTTTCCCCATGCCTCATGTACAGTGGAGTACCACAGAAGAGGCACTCTAGAAATTATGAATCTTAGAGCTTATTTGGGGGCACATTTGCCCTTCCTTCCTTGGAGAGGCCGGGGTGGGGGCGGGGGGGGGCAGCGGCGGTGGTGCAAGAGAACAAGAAAGTGCACAAAGGCTTTATCAATGTTAAGTAAATCCATTCTGGGAGAAGGAAGTGAAGTGAAGGTCCCTATATATATTACTCTTTGGAATGTAAATAAATGGCTCGAGGGGAGGTGCCTCTAAATCTCTCCTGAGCCTCTGTCTTGAACTTCCCTGGCTTGTTTGCCGTTCAAGTAGCCTTTAACCCAGGTGCCAGAATGTGTTGCTCAGAGCCCTGACAGTGCACAAACGGAAAAATATTCGTTGAGAATTATCTCCTGACACCTGTTCCTGTTTTAATTTTGTTTGAGGGAAAGATCAAGATGGGCTGACTAGGGATATACACCAGTCTTTTTCCATCAGGTGGACCAGAGCCCAGTAAGCCCGAACGAAGGCTCAGGTTTGCAAGAGTCATTTCAATGGAGCCACCTCTTTGGTTTTTGTTGCTGTTTGTTTTTTGTTTAGTCATCTGTTTTATTTTTTTGCAGGAGAGGGTGACCCAAGAAGATCAAATAAACACATTTCTTCTGGGCGATTTTGTTACGCCTTTGGCTGTGATGTTTACTTGGTAGAAATTCAGCTATTTCACTAGGGGATATCTGGCGTTATTTTGCTTTTGGGGGAAGAGTGTATGCTACCTAATTTGCTAAAGGCTTGATGAGTACTGTTGTATTTTTTGACTGGATTAAGAGAGAAATGAATGCTTGATAGAAAAGTTTTAGGCCTAAGAATATTTATTTAGCATAATATGACTTTGTGTTTTGTTTTCAATATTTGTGCTATTCCTAAAAGTTTACATACTTGAGATAGTATCTTGGTGGCACTTTATTTTATGGCACAGGTAGCCTCCACTGTATAACATGTTATATGTCTGCCTCATCTCCTGTGGGGATTATAAGCCATGTCACGTTATTATAACCATTACCACTACTAATTTTATTGAGCATTTACTATGTACCAGGCATCGTGCTAAGTACTTTGTATGTATTATTCACCCAGTCCTCATGGTAACCTATTGTCATCATACCCATTTTTACAAATGAGGAAGGTGAATTCAGAGACATGCTATAACTTCCTGAGGGTCATACTGGTGATAAATTTCAAATTTATATCCCCTCAAGTCTCTCTGCCCTCTTAACTACTTCTCTGTGTGATCCCTTATAAAAAATGCAGCACACCCACCTAAAGGATGAGATTCAGATTCCTGAAACATCGTATCAGTTAACAAATACTTTGTACCTGGTAGATATTGAATTGATTATACTTGAATAAACTGTCCTAAACTTTATTGGAGTGTGTAATCTTTGTCTTCTTTTTCATTACTATTACATTAAATTTTTAGATTTCTGAATATAGTTACCTATTTGTTGTTTTAGTACATTTTGCACTATTGTTTTACACACTGAGGTCTCATAGTGGAGTTACATTGTACTGACAAAACATGTACTGATTTCCAGTATTCTTCTTCTGACATCATAGAGAACTTTATATTCTCTTGCATTTAATTCAATCTGCTCTTGGTTCCTGGCTGAGTTTTCTTTGTTCATTCAGCATTTATTGAGTACCTGATACATGCCAGGCTAGGCACTTGAGGTATTTGTTCAATAAATGAATGAATATCTTTACTGTGGGATTAATAGAATATAAACTTTTGGGAAGTGGTGATGACATTTTCCCCTTTTCTTATAACTGCCATGGTCTCTGGCACATGGCTGAAGGAGATGGTCAATTACCACTTATTAGTTCAATGGTATTACATTGAGGATAATAATACCTACAGGAGGTTGGGGTACAAAAATATATAGTGAAATCTGAAGTATTCAGACAACTTGTCTAGCATATTTCCCTTTCTGACTAAAAATTCATTGTAGCTGTACCTAGTAGATGCATCGATAAATTATTTCATTTATTCAAGTAACATTTTAAAAAAAGATTTTATTTATTTATTTGAGAGAGAGAGAGCAGGTGAGAGAGCACAAGCAGGGGGAGAGACAGAGGGAGAGGGACAAGTAGACTCCCTGCTGAGCAGGGATCCTGACACGGGGGCTCGATCCCAGGACCCCAAGATCATGACCTGAGCTGAGCTTAACTGGCTGAGCCACTCAGGCGCCCCTATTCAATTAATATTTATTGAGTTTCTGACTTATAATGCTATGTGTGAGTTAGAAAGGGAATAAAAATGTCTCCGTTCATTAATAGCTCATAACATACCAGAAAAAAGTTCGTTTGTTTGTTCATTCATTCATTCATTCAGTATTTATTAAGCATCTATTATATGCCAGCCACTCTTCTTGACACTGATGGTGTAGTTGTGAAAATGGAGCTTACATTCAGCTGGGGGAGGATTGGCCAAAAGCATGCAAACAGATAAGATAATCACAAAACACAAAGATCACAATGAAGGAAATAGAGTGATATAATAGACTGTGGGGACACACTTAGATGCAAACGTCATGAAGGCGTCTCTGAGGAACTTATATTTGATCTGCCATCTCAAGGAGAGGAGGGCGAGTGGTGTGCTGGTAAACTGGCACTATGGGGAAAAAAAAAAAAAGCCCGATATAACGTGTCCTGACTTTCATGGTGTAAATATTGCTGCTGTAGCTAATTTCAGGCTACCAAGGGTTTAACATCTGGATTGCAAAAGTTTCTAAAGATTTAACAGTTGACCATTGAAAACTGGTACAAGCCAGCTGCAGCTCATCACTGGCAATATGAAGAGAAATCCAGGCAGTGCGAAAAACCTTGAGAGGGGACAGGAATGGACTTATTGAAGGGCCTGAAGGGAAACCGCTATGGATGTAGAGTAATGGCAGAGAAAGTAAGGATAGCGATGTGAAATCATGTGAGAGAGATGACCAGGAATTGGATGATGTACAGCCCTGTAGGTCATGGCAAGGAACTGATTTTTGTTTTAAGAGTGGTGGAAAGTGATTGAATGTTTTTTTTTTTTTTAAAGATTTTATTTATTTATTTGACAAGGAGAGACACAGCGAGAGAGGGAACACAAGCAGGGGGAGTGGGAGAGGGAGAAGCAGGCTCCCCGCAGAGCAGGGAGCCCGATGCGGGACTCGATCCCAGGACCCTGGGATCATGACCTGAGCCGAAGGCAGTCGCTTAACCAACTGAGCCACCCAGGCGCCCAATGATTGAATGGTTTTAAGGCAAGTGTTATGATCAGATTTCCATTTTAACAAGAGATGTTGACCTCTATTTGTAAAATGGAGTCATAGAGGCTAGAAGGAAATAGACTAACCAGAAAGATATTTTTCAGTCCAGGCAAAAGATAATGTTGGCTTAGATAGGGTTATTGTTCAACACATATGCACTCTCTCTTCCACCTTGGATTGGAGTATGCTTCCCTGACCCACTGATTGTGAGATTGACCCTGTACTTGCTTTGGCCAACAGAAAGTAAGAAGACATGATGCAAGCAATACATTTAAATATATTAGTGGTTTAACTTGTCTCTGTACTCCTCAGTCTGCCATGGAAAGACTGTGCCCCAGGTAGATGCACCCCCCAGCCTGGCCCATCTAAGCCAGCTGACTCAGAGCTGCTCTGGCCAAGTCCAGGAACTGTGAGCAAACTCCAAGCTTGTAATCCACTGATTTTTGGTTTGGTTTTTAATGCAGCATTATAGTGGCAATTGTTGTGGAATTAATGGAATTGGAGAGAAATGGGCAAATCGGAGATATATCTTAGTGATAGGTAATGAGTTTCTGATTTGAATGGGTGGCTGTATGATGATATCATTTACAGACATGAGAAATGCAAGGAAGAACAGTTTGGGAGAGAAAATCAAGAGTTCTGTTAAATATATTTGAGATACTTATTAACATGCAAGTTTACATGTGAGACAATTGTATACATGAGTGAAATTTTGAGGACAGATGTGGTATAGAGGATAAAGTTTTAGTCATTGGTGTGTGGACATAATTTGTCCAAGGAACTGGATGAAGTCTCCTAAGGAACAAGTGATGTTAACATAAAAGGGCTTATGATAGATGCCCAAGGCACTTCATTCTCTAGAGGTTTGATAAAAGAGGATGAGTCAGCAAAGGAGATTGAAAATGAGCAGCCTGGTTTTCATAGGAGCAAAGCCAGAAGAAAGTGTCACGTGGTCCCTTCACAGGAGAGTCACCATTGCCATTGTGTATTGCTGAAGGCCCGGTAAAAAGCAGACAGAGACTTATCCAGCGGGCGTGATAGTGCGGAAGTCATTGTGTCCTTGATACGGTGACTGTGCAAACCATATTGGGAGTGGAATGGAGGGTAAGTGGGGTGAGGAAGTACAAACAGTATGTGTAGATGGTCAGTTTAAACATTTTTCTATAAAGCAAAGAGAAGGTTTTGTTTTGTTTTTAAGTGATAGCTGTGATGATCACTGCATGAGAGGTAAACGAAGTTAAAGCCTTTTATTTGACCTTGGTCAGTTCGTTTACCTATCCCACTTACTGTTTCTTTCAAATCTTTGCCATTCTCCTGAAGACCCTTTCTGTACTTCTTTACTAAACTTCTATACCCCTCTCCCAGTAAATGACCTCGCCTCCTACTTCATGGAAAAAATAAAGGTCATTGATGGTGAACCCTCTAGAAACTTATTCATAGCCACCTAAGACTTCATCCACTTTCTTTTAGAAGAAAATACCTATTTTCTCTAGAGTATGGCTAAATTCTATCCCATCCCTTCCCTTCCGGCCAGGAACCTACCTCATCTATTATATATTATTTATTTTATGTCTCTACCTTCTCCTTTCCAATAATATATAAACATCCTAAAGTCTCTCCATCTTAAAAATATATCGACACCAAAACATTCTTTCTCAAACTTATTTCTGTGATGGTCATTTCACCTCTCTCCTCCCCTTCAAACCATACTTTTCAAAGGGAGAGTCTACATTTAATATCTCCAATAACTTTATTCCTTCAAATCAGTGAAATCTTGTCTCCACTTCTATCTTTCCCTTTAACTGTCCACCAATAGCCTCATAATCCCTTGTCTTAAATGTATGAGATAATGGAAATAGATTTTCATAATAGTGCATTTGGAATTACTCAATTCTTTGTATAATTAATTATTCAGTTATTATATTCACTGAATATAATAATATTCAGTGTATAATTAATAATTCAGGAATTAACTGAATTCCCTAGGACATAGCCTTCATAATACCCACATTAGGTTTTGCATCCCTGGTGCCTAGACGACTGCCTGTCACATTAGAGGCACTTGGTAAATATTTGTTGAATTAATGATTGAATTAGTGGATGTTGGATAAAAACACAGTCCCTGTCCTCAAGAAACCATGAAAGAGCTCACAATGTAGGGAGGAATTGGCATTCTATATAACACACATGTGCTAGAAATTCCAACAGTAGAAAATCATATGACATCCACCCAGCCCACACACTAGAATGTGAAATGTCAGTAAATTGCAATCTGTCATTCTTGACTAATGAATCTGTCTATAAATTTGCAACATTAAGTTTTAAATTTTATTATAATTCATATGAAATTGAATATAATTTAGATAGTGGGTCTTAAAAAAAAGAGTGAAGGTGAGAAAAGCATTTATAATCACTCAATATACAAAATCCAAAATCTCATTTTTTGAATGAATAGGATCTGAATTTAGCCTGTGTGAAGCACTTTCTTAATATTATTAAGTCTCTGTGTTGAAGAGACCTTAACATTCTTCTAGCCCAACTACTTTCATGATATAAAATTCCTTAATATTTTCTGGAAAGTTCCTGTCCAATCTCTGCCAGGAAACACCTGTGATGGGGAATACCTTCCCTTGTACAGTACCCAATTTCTGAACTATTAAAGCTCTAAATTCTAAAAAACTAGTTCCGTAACTTCCATTGGTCTAGCTTAACTAAGTTTGGCTGCTTTTAGCCACCTGAATTAGAGCTCCTGGGCTTGCTTACTTGTTTTTGTGGAAGAGGAAAAAAGGGATTCTTTATGAAAGTTAGGGGAGAAGTGAGGATCAGTTGAAGGAGAACGTATATAGTGTCTACCATGTTGGAGAAAAAAGTTGAAAGAAATTAATCCTTTACCTTGGCAAACACAAACTAGTAATATTAAAAATTTTATGTAACTGAATAAGAGATGTTCAATATTTTATTTATTGATTCATGTAACAAATGTTTGATGAATGTGTTCAATACTGTAATGAAATGCTGAGGACTCAAGGGGAGTAAATTCCGTTCACATCATTAGCAGAGTTTAGAGACTAATAATGAGAAGGTGGGCCAAGTAAACAACAAGTGTTGCAAATTGTTTCAATGTTAAGATAGACCAAAGAGCTGAGTCTTGAAATGTGAATGGCTAGCAAAATGGGAAAAATCTATCAGGCATTCCTTCATTAAGCACGTTTTTAAAATAGAACCCTTGAGAATCCAAAATGAAAAAAACCAGAACAAATATAAACTTAGGGCAGAGTCCAGCTTTTGTTCCTGGTAGTTTCTGCATATTTCTGGTAGCTCATGGCTACCATTGGACCTTGCGTGGGTAAGGAAGGCACACAGAAAATAACTAGCACTTGCAAGATGGGAAGTCAGGTCAGAGACTTCCCCAAATCTGAGACCCCTCAAAAGGTGATGCTGTTAATGAAAGACTAAACCAAGAAAATAAAAAGCCTTGCTTTGTAAGAAGGAAATGGCAGAGAAAGCTGACTCACTCAGCCTTGGCTCTGAGAGAGGAAAATTCAAAGAAATTTCCCCTTATGATTTATAACCACAAACAAGCTCACCTGGGATTGAATCAAAATCCATATTACCAGTATCTGAAAAATTCCTAAGTGAGAAATTAGTTTAACATTATTTTGAATTGAAAGTTCCCTTAACTGCCTGAAGGAAAAACACGTTATTTCTTGAGGAATGGATCTTAATCCCAGGTTGCAAGTAATTCCCATTCTTATGGAATATGAGTTTACAATTAAAAAATTTTTAAATGCATGAAGAAATAGTCACTCTGAGTGAGAAACTTAGCCCTCCAGTTCCCCCAAAATGCAATTAGACTTATAAAGACCATAGATAATAGAAATGTCTGATAGAACAAAATAGAAAATAAGTCAGCTTAACATCTTTCAAAAGTAAAGTGTAAAAATATGAATGAACTAAAGACAATAAAAGTGTTCAGGAATATTTGATAAAGCAGTTAAGGAACTTCTAGAAATAAATATATAATAATTTAAATAAGAAATTTAATAAGTTTTTAAATACAGATTTAATAGAGCTGAAGATAGAATCAGTAAACTAGAAAGGGTATCTTAAGAAATTTACAAAAGGAAGCACAAAGAGATGGACAATATGAAAGATTAAGAGCTCTAGAGAGTATATTGAAAACTTATAACACAAATCTAATCAGAGTTTTCTAATAAAAAACACTAGAGAATGGGGAGAATGGTAATTATGGAAGAGATCACTGGAGACCTGATTCCAGGTCTGGGACAGAGAAAGGACAAAGTGAGTCTAGAACTCTTACTGTGGCAGAAAGGAAGGAATGTTCAAAGACTAATGGAGGTATGTCGAAATGGTACAGGAACTGACTGGCTGATTTTGGCATTATGAGTATCAAAAAGAATAATGATGGGAGTAGATTATAACACACTGAGTAAAAAAAAAGAATTAATGTGTCCCAAAAAGGAGGAGAGAGAAAAAGAGGAAAATCTCTCCTTTACAGATTAATGCCAGTTTATAAACATAGAAGAAAACACATTAAAAAAACCCCCCACATTAATTTGCAATTACCGCTGTAATGACTGACTTAGGGAGGAGTTATTAGTGGATGCTAAACCATGTTTTTATGAGAGATGGTTGAGGAGCAGCCAAAGTATCAGCCAGAAGTTATTTAGTAATTACAAAGGGAAAGAATGTATGTTTATAATGGAAATATTTGACAGTTGCCATCTTAATCAAGTGATTAAATTTAGTAACACCTTTTATAAAAAATTTAAAGACTTTTTATTTATTCGTTTTAGAGAGAGACAGAGAGAGCACAAGCAGGGGAAGAGGCAGAGGGAGAGGGAGACGCAGACTCCCCGCTGAGCTGGGAGCCCGATGTGGGACTGGAACCCAGGACCCCAGAATCATGACCTGAGCCGAAGGCAGATGCTTAACCATCTGAGCCACCCAGGTGTCCGTAGTAACACCTTTTGATGTGATGTAATAGGAAGGACACCATACCACTCTGTACTATTCCTGTCAAAAATATTTAATTTTAATTTAGTCATAAAGAAACAGTGGGAAGAATTCAGACTGCCCTCAAGAATGTCAAAAAAGATGAAAAAGGGTAGGAGGAATGTTCTAGTTAGTGCTGTCCTTTGAAAGACAATGCAAACCATAGATATAATTTAAAATTTTCTGGTGGCCACATTAAAAAAGGTGAAGAGAAACAGGTGAAATTAATTTAATAATATATTTTATTTAATTCAATATATGAAAATATTATTTAAACATTTAATTAATTTAACATTTTAATTAGATATATTACATTTTTGTAAATTTTAGAAATTCTGAGTGTATTTATACATATAGTGAATGTGTAGGAGGTGTATTTGTTCTTAGGAGCTATGTGATGAAATATTTAAAGGTGGAATGTCATACTGTTTGTAGCTGACTTTTAAATGGTCCAGCAAAAAATAAATTATGTATATACATATATGTATATGTACATTCATATATGTGTGTGCATATACAAATCAGTAAGGTTATAAAATTTGATGTGAACAACTACATTAAGAAGTTTAATTTATTAGATGAATATAGAACAACAATGAGAGATAGAATCAGACAAATATGGAACATTATGAAAATTGTCTACACACTGTCAGTAAACTTCAAAAAATTTGGAATTCTACATCATGTTCTCTGATTACAATGAAATTAAATTTAAAAGCAATGACAATGATAATTTAAAATCCCATAATTTGAAAATCAGAGATTACTTATGGAAAGTAAGGAGGATGGATTGGAGGGTATCATGGTTGGAGGCAGGAATTCAAGGGAAGAAGCTGTTAGTGTTCAGAGGAGAGATGATAAAGGTCTGCTTTGAGGCAGTCTGTGTGGGAAGGGATGGAAGGGATTTAATGACTGATTGTATGAGGAAGGTTGAGGGGGAATGAGTATAAGGAACTTCCAGATAGGTGGATGGAGGGTAGTGTCATTAATTGTGAGGGAGAAATGATAATTGGGATGTCTTTGGGACGTGTGCATAGAGATAGTTGGTTAGTCAGATTTGGCACTTGAGAGTGCTTTGGCAAGATATATAGATTTTGTGAGGCATCTGCATTTAGATGATAAGTTTAGCCATGGGCATGGACCAGATCATTTAGGTAAAGGGTAGAAGGCAGCCAAGGAAAGAGCCGTGGGGCATATACAACAGCTGGAGGTGGTCTAAGCAAAATGAGTCCACGAAAGAGACAGGTGAAAGAGTCAGAAGTGAT
The DNA here is from genome assembly GCF_002201575.2 of Neomonachus schauinslandi. Classification (NCBI taxonomy): domain Eukaryota; kingdom Metazoa; phylum Chordata; class Mammalia; order Carnivora; family Phocidae; genus Neomonachus; species Neomonachus schauinslandi. Next base: position 77,276,216 of record NC_058404.1, read on the forward strand.
GGAAATTGAATGGTTGATTGATTCCAGTTGAATGAATGGCCAATTCCAGCTGAATTCTGAGGAAAGTGTGGTAAATAGTGTGAAGGACTATCCCTTGGTTGGCAGTTCTAATGCCTTATGCTCCATGTGTTTGATTTCATACAAAAACCCCCAGATAATTATTGTTTTACCTTCATTTTCTTCTCCCTGGCTCTCTGTTTGTCTCCTATTTACCAATTATTCTAACCAGAGGTGATTTATAATTTACGGATGGGGTGGCTGGGTGATAGACATTGGGGAGGGTATGTGCTATGGTGAGCTCTGTGAATTGTGTAAGACTGTTGAATCACAGACCTGTATCTCTGAAAGAAATAATACATTATATGTTAAAAAAAAAAAAAAAGAAGAAGATAGCAGGAAGGGAAGAATGAAGGGAGGGAAATCGGAGGGGGAGATGAACCATGAGAGACTATGGACTCTGAGAAACAAACTGAGGGTTCTAGAGGGGAGGGGGGTGGGAGGATGGGTTAGCCTGGTGATGGGTATTAAGGAGGGCACGTACTGCATGGAGCACTGTTATACGCAAACAATGAATCATGGAACATTGCATCAAAAACTTATGGTGTAATGTATGGTGATTAACATAACAATAAAAAATTTAAAAAAACTAATGATGTAATGTATGGTGTTAACATAACATAATAAAAAAAAGAAAAAAACAAACAAACAAACAAATATATAATTTACATTCCAGAACTGAATTCTAGAGTTTGGTATAATTGGTGTAATTGGTCTAGAGACTAGATTTTACATAAAGGGAATAGTTATGAACTCGGAGATGATATAATTTGCGCAAAGTCACACAATAGTCTGGTTCCCCATCCAAAGGTTTAGTAAACTAATTAGAAGTAATGTTGAATTTTTTATATGCTTTAATTGCCTTTCTAGAAATCTCTCTTTTCTTTGAGGGATATAACTGTACTTATTTTTTTATTTTGGATGCAGTCCTAACATGATTTAGTTAAATGTTACCATAGGGGGCTTTTAGTTTAACATTTAAATGGATTATGGCTGAAGTTTTTAACAGATTTTTTTCAAAATGGGCATATAGGGGTGCATGACTGGCTCGTGGAGCATGCAACTCTTGATCTCAGAGTTGTGGGTTCAAGCCCCATATTGGGTGTAGAGATTACTAAAAAAAAAATAAGTAAACTTAAAAAAACACCCAACAAAATGGGCATATCTTTTGCTTTATTAATTATTATAGTAACACAAACTTACTTTCTTTAGCATCACTGTAAAATTCACTCTAAGTTAGATCTCTGGATCACACATCTCATGACCTTTCCTCCCTATCCTTTTTCTCCTTTGCTTTTTTTGCAGTGATTTTTGCTGTTAGTCATGCTGTCCATTGAGAGTGGCAGTCACATTTTATTAATTGGTATATCCTACATCTCCCCTCTCTAGGAGTTAGGACAACAATTTTCACTAAGTAGATATTTCTGAAATAAATAAAATAAATACGCATGTTGAGTATCATAGCAATTAACAATGCAGGCTCCAAAGACTGCCTGCCTGCATTTGAATATTGACTCTACCTACTGCTAGCTATATAACCTTGGGGAAGTTAATCTCTGTTTCCCTGCTTCCGTTTCCTCATCTGTAAGATGGGGAGAATAACAGAACCTAATTTATGGTGTGCTTGTGAGAATAAAATATGATAACCCAGATACAGCAATTAGCACACATAGCATATGGCAAATATTTTTAAGATTCAAAATTATAAATTCCTTCTCTACTTCTTCATCTTAGTATGTTTCTCAGTCTAGCATGTGTCTTTACTTAAAGTGTGTCTTTTGAGCTCCATAGTCACCCTCCAAATTAATAAATGAGGCAGAAATGACCCTCTTTCCCTGATTAGCACCTGAGGCCCCCTGAGCCATGTGGGCAGTAATGATGAAGGAACTTACAGTCAGAGGGATACAGGTTGGAGTCCTGGCTCTGCACCTTTTAATTTACCAGATGTTGGGTAGGCTGCTTTCCTCCTATGTAAAGGAGTAATCACTGTGCTTCACCAAAAACAAACAAAAATGCCAAGAACTGGTTCTGAGGCTGAAGTGTGAGATGATTTGCAGGGAATGCTGAACAATACCCCGGTATATTATAAATAGTCCATACATTTTAAGATTCTGTTTTCCATTTCTCCAAAATTTTTATATTTTCTGTTATATGTTTTAAATCTAAATTAACATAATGTGGTCAACTATGCTCCTCTATTTGTTAGCATTGACACACCAACCAGTCTGTAAATATTTCCGAAGTAGAGGGTTTCATTTCATAAGTTCCCTGTATCTTTAATATATATTTAACGTACCTGAGGTGGTAGCTAGAAGGCGCTTTAGAGATATCAACTTAATATTTTGTTATAATATTTCAAACTATGTTAGTTCTATTATCTGTACAAAATATAAAGTAATAGGTATTTAAAAATATTTATGTAAATTTCTCTCTAGACTCCAAGAACTAGATTTTTTTTTTAAGCAGAACTTTGCCTTTCCTGGACTTCAGTTTTACTCTATCAAGTTGATGAGTGTTCCTATTTACATTAACTAATGATTGCTAAACTATTTTAAAATAGCAGACTCTCCTATAAAAGCTAAGCCTTATTATGATGATAATGATGATAATAATGCTGATATGTATAAATGAGGCTGTTGGAATTCATTGGTATGTGCTGTGCTATTGCAGACATTTCTCGAGGAGCTATCTCCTTTCTGATCTATGCAGTTCATTTACTCTATACCTTCAGTGCTAAATTTTAGTAATTGCAAAACATCTGAGGAGCAAAGGGTGAAAAAAAAACCACTCAAATGTGTTTTTAGAGTATCTTTGTGTTAGTAATTTGTTTGAAAAATATTGTATCTCTTGTTATTAAAAAATCTGTGATTTGCAATTTAATTCAAAAAATGCACTTAGAACTTGAAAACAAATCGTATACAATTAAAACTTATTTTTTTAATTCTAGAACAAGTCAAACTGGGTAAAATAGTGACTAATATTGAATCAGTGGGTAAAAAAATGGAGAAAGAAAAGCATCAGCACCATGGGAAGTCCAGGTAATGGGTAATTAGCTATAACCTATAGAAAATGTATAGTTTTATTCTACTGTGCCAGTATTTCCTTACCAATTGTCATGGTTTCCCAAGTCTATTAACACCCCATGCATGAGGCTAATTTATCCTTCTGCTCGAGTCCCTCAAAGCGTATCAATTATCAAAATTTTAGTTTTCAGTTCAATTAACTTTTGAACTGGGGGATGTCTGAGTAGTTAAGCAGACCATCTGGGTTTTACAGTGCATAAGCTCAAATCCAATTTGTGGCTTTCTTGAGAAAAATGCCATATTTTATGATAATATTACATAAGTTTGGAATTTTAATAACTCATCTGCAGCAATTATGGAGCAGAGTTAAATTATAATTTTTCTTTTTTAACTTAATAATTTAAAGTTAGTCTTTTTCCAACAGAGGGTGAGGTGATCCTATAGAGCAGAGCTTCAGGATAGGCGCTTTATGCATTGCTTCTGCTTTCCAAAGGTGTGTGGAGATGGGTCAGTTACTTTTCTGAATTGTTCCACTAACTGTCATCATCATCTTCAAGATAACTTTACAATTGTGTACATAACTGTTGACCCTAGAGCTACAGAACCTTTAAAGGCCCTTCCAGCACATTTTGTAGGAACATTTATACTTGTACAATGTAAATACTGCTCGGTTAAAATGTATTTTTTAGTGGCTTGTTTTACATTACTTCACAATGTAGCCTTGTCAGAAATTTGGGGTAATTGGCACAGTTGTAAGTAATAAAAATTTGAGAAAATATTGCCCTGGCTATTAACCATGTACCTTCCAACATTTATCTGGTGAACTGTGCCTAACAGTAAAAGATTCATGCTGACAAGTAACCACGTTCTTGGCTTAATTATAATATGATATTCAAATTTGGGAGAATGGAATGTAGGTACAGTTCTAAGACTAAGGGTTTGGTTTTATCCATGGTTGGGGAAGATATCAATTGCAAAAGAAAAGAAATGATTGTATTGGGAATTTACCCGTTTTTAAAAATTTACTTTTGGCCTTTACTTAATTTAAGCTGAGACCCAGGTTGGTCTAGCAGAGTGGTAACTGCTAAAAGAGCAGTTAGTGGACCAATTTGACCAAATAGTTTAGAATTTCAAGTAAGCTATTAGTAACTGGAAAAATTAACTGAACTAATTTGAAAACCTACCATTTTCAGTATTTGAGATGGGGCCAAAAAATTCAAGAAAGAATAATAATGACTTAAGGACAAGTGGAGCACTCATTAATAGTAAATCCGATCAGGTAGAATATCTTTCAATATGTCTTTCTCCAGAGAGTTGAGTATTTCTCGAAGAATTGTTTCTTCTGCAACTGGTGGAAGATAAAGTTCTCTTGACACCCTAACATCCCATTTTTAATGAAAACATGTCCTCCTTAATGAGGAAGATCAACATCCTCTGAAATTAAGAGCAAGAACGTGTACTTCCAATGACAGCCTGGGGCACATAAAGCCTGAACTTCAATCCACCAGGGTTGCTTTGTCTTTATTTATAGCTAGCTTATGGCGGTAACTTGTTTCCTACCTTAGCAGTTAGCTTCATTTCATTAATGTTGGAAGTGGGATGGGAATACAGAAGGGAAGACAAATCAGTGTTCTGGGACATGGCGACTCAAGGTGTTAGAACACCGGTGTTTAGCTAGACAAATAAGATGCCATTAGAGTGAAATTTTTATTGAAATCTAGTTCACCACATAATAATGATAAAAGAAACTTAGCAATGAGGATATAAGCAACAGAAAAGGAAACAGAATCAATCAGAAATCAGGAAGGGGATGGTTAACAATGCAAAGACAAGCACTGGCACTAATTAGCATGAATTGCCCAACTCTTTGTGAGACTTTTGGAAAATTTCTGTTCAATACAAATAGACCCCTGTGAAGGAAGCTATGTATAAACTACTTACAATTCCCCTGAAGACGCCTGGGAAAATATTAATTTCTAAGGTGACACATAATATTTTTAGGTAGACCATAAAAATGAAAGAAATTTCCTTGGATAATACGTGAAGAAATATAATCTTATAAATGTATGATTTCCTTTTCCCAGACTTCTCTATGTTTGATTTGTGGAGGGAAAACAAAATCAACTAGTTCTACATTTTCAAATTTAAGTTTAAAGATGTGAAGTTCTTCAATGTACCTTTGAATTCTAACTTCAAAGATTATTATACATTAACATACTTTTTTTGACAATAATGATAAATGTGAGTGCATTCTGAATGTTAATTTTCCATCAAGGAAATTAATTTACTATCCACTTATTTATTAGAACTATTTTTTTTAGTTTATAATATTTGGTGCATTTGAAGGTATGACAATTGCATTTCTGTAAATGCGTTCTGTAATTCAAGCAAGTGAGCCGGGACTTCATCCCCTAGTTTTGTGATCATTGGGAGTTTCTTATGCGTTACACGACAGTTTGTATATAGGCAATAAAATGGGGGGGCGGAGCAAGACGGTGGAGGTGTAGGAGACCTGGATTTCGTCTGGTCCCAGGAATTCAGCTAGATAGGGATCAAACCATTCTGAACACCTAGGAACTCAACAGGAGATCGAAGAAAAGAAGAGCAACAACTCTCTGAACAGAAAAGCGACCACTTTCTGGAAGGTAGGACGTGCGGAGAAGTGAATCCAAGGCGATATTCGGGAGGATAGATGGCAGGGGGAGGGGGCTTCCGTCGGCCGCTTCTGGCAAATGATAGAGCAGCGGAGCACAAAATCGGAACTTTTAGAAGTCTGCTGCGCTGTGGGACGTCGCTCTGGTGGCTAAGCGGGGGGTGGAACCCTCGTGGGACAGTGTGGTCTCAGGACCCTCGGGGTCACAGAAAGACCGGGGGTGCCTGAGTGCGGCAGAGCTCCCAGGTATCGGAGCGGGGAAGCCGGCTGCAGAGATGGAGCCGAGGCCCGGGCTCTCAGCTCGGGGTTGCCATAAACCGTGATCCGCGGCACAGTCGGGCCACTGCTCCTCCAGCAGGGACCCAACAAGCGGCAGATCTGGGGAGACTCTCCTTCCTCCCCCAGGAGGAGCGGCACAGGAGCGCACCACAGGGATCTGCTGGGTTTGGAGACTCCACACGGGGTCGGGTGCCAGAGATAGAAACGCTCGGTCACAGGCCGGGTGAGCATGGAGTGCGGCCAGAGACTGGGGAGATGGGAGTGACTGCTTTTCTCTGGGGGTGCACTGAGGAGTGGGGCCACAAGTTCTCGGCTCCTCCGGGGCGCAGACTGGGAGGCTGCCATTTTCACTTTCGTCCTCCAAAGCTGTACGGAAAGCTCACAGGGAACAAAAGCTCCCGAGAGCAAACCGAGCAGATTACTTGGCCCGGATGGGCAAGGGCGGGGCAATTCCACCTCCAGCAAAGACATTTGGGAACCGCGGCAACAGGCCCCTCCCCCAGAAGATCAGCAAGAACAGCGAGCCAAGCCAAGTTTACCGATCAATGAGAATGGCAGAACTCCAGCGCTAGGGGAATACTGCACATAGAATCCATGGCTTTTTTACCATGATTCTTTAGTCTTTCAAAGTTAATTTTTAAAATTTTCTTTTTCTTTCTTTTTCTTTTTTTGAATTTTTCTTTTTCCCTTTTTCAACCAACATCTTATTGATCCCTTTGTTAAAAAATTCTTTTTATTTTTCATTTTTAGAGTCATATTCTATCCCTTCATAGTAGTTACCCTTATTTTTGGTATATATATATAAGTTGTTCTCCCTTTAAAATTTTGAGATATAGTTTCTTCTAACAGATCAAAATATACCCTAAATCTCTAGTATGTTTGTTCTAGTCTCCTGCCTGATCACATTCTCTCCCTTTTTTTTTTTTAAATCCTCTTCTTTCTTTTTCAACCAACTTCTTATCAATTCCTTTTATAAAATCTTTTATAATTTTCATCTTTACAGTCCTATTCCATCCCTTCACTGTATTAACCCTTATTTTTGTACATATATAAGTTTTACTTTCTTTAAAATTTTGGGAGGCACTTTCTTCTAAAAGACCAAAATATGCCTAAATCTAGTGTGTGGCACTGATCTATGCACCAGCCTGATCATATTCTGTTTTTTTTGTTTTGTTTTGTTTTTATCTTTTTCTTTTTCTTTTTTTTTCTTTCTTTCCCTTTTTATCCCCCCAGTTTCAGGTCTTTTCTGATTTGTTTAGTGTATGTTTTCTGGGGACATTGTTACCCTGTTAGCATTTTGTTCTCTCATTCATCTATTCTTCTCTGGACAAAATGACAAGACAGAAAAATATCACCTCAACAAAAAGAGCAAGAGGCAGTACTGACTGCCAGGGACCTAATCAATATGGATGTTAGTACGATGTCGGAACTAGAGGTCAGACTGATGATTTTAAAGATACTAGCTGGGCTTGAAAAAAACGTGGAAGTTATTAGGGAAACACTTTCTGGAGAAATAAAAGAACTAAAATCTAACCAAGTCGAAATCAAAAAGGCTATTAATGAGGTGCAATAAAAAATGGAGGCTCTAACTGCTAGGATAAATGAGGCAGAAGAGAGAATTAGTGATAAAGAAGACCAAATGAAGGAAAATAAAGAAGCTGAGAAAAAGAGAGATAAACAACTACTGGATCACGAGGGCAGAATTCGAGAGATAAGTAATACCATAAGATGAAACAACATTAGAATAATTGGGATCCCAGAAGAAAAAGAAAGAGAGGGAGGGGTAGGAGGTATATTGGAGCAAATTATAGCAGAGAACTTCCCTAATTTGGGGAAGGAAACAGGCATCAAAATCCAGGAGGCACAGAACCCCTTTCAAAATCAATAAAAATAGGTCAACACCCCAACATCTAAGAGTAAAACTTACGAGTCTCAGAGACAAAGAGAAAATCCTGAAAGCAGCTCGGGAGAAGAGATCTGTAACCTACAACAGTAGAAACATTAGATTGGCAACGGACCTATCCACAGAGACCTGGCAGGCCAGAAAGGACTGGCATGATATATTCAGAGCACTAAATGAGAAAAATATGCAGCCAAGAATACTATATCCAGCTAGGCTGTCATTGAAAATAGAAGGAGAGATAAAAAGCTTCCAGGACAAACAAAAACTAAAGGAATTTGCAAACACAAAACCAGCCCTAAATGAAATCTTGAAAGGGGTCCTCTAAGCAAAGAGAGAGCCTAAAAGCAACATAGACCAGAAAGGAACAGAGACAATATACAGTAACAGTCACCTTACAGGCAATACAGTGGCACTAAACTGATATCTTTCAGTAGTTGCCCTGAATGTAAATGGGCTAAATGCCCCAATCAAAAGACACAGGCTATCAGATAGAATAAAAAAACAAGACCCATCGATATGCTGTCTGCAAGAGACTCATTTTAGAACCAAAGACACCCCCAGATTGAAAGTGAGGGGGTGGAAAACCATTTACCATGCTAATGGACACCAAAAGAAAGCTGGGTGGCAATCCTTATATCAGACAAATTAGATTTTAAACCAAAGACTGTAATAAGAGATGAGGAAGGACACTATATCCTACTTAAAGGGTCTATCCAACAAGAAGATCTAACAATTGTAAATATCTATGCCCCTAACATGGGAGCAGCCAATTATATAAGCCAATTAATAACAAAAGCAAAGAAACACATTGACAACAATACAATAATAGTGGGGGACTTTAACATCCCCCTCACTGAAATGGACAGATCATCTAAGCAAAAGATCAACAAGGAAATAAAGACTTTAAATGACACACTGGACCAAATGGACTTCACAGACATATTCAGAACATTCCATCCCAAAGCAACAGAATACACATTCTTCTCGAGTGCCCATGGAACATTCTCCAGAATAGATCACATCTTAGGTCACAAATCAGGTTTCAACTGGTACCAAAGGATTGGGATCATTCCCTGCCTATTTTCAGACCACAATGCTTTGAAACTAGAACTCAGTCACAAGAGGAAAGTCGGAAAGAACTGAAGTACGTGGAGGCTAAAGAACATCCTACTAAAGAATGAATGGATCAACCAGGAAATTAAAGAAGAATTAAAAAAATTCATGGAAACCAATGAAAATGAAAACACAACTGTTCAAAATCTTTGGGATGCAGCAAAGTCAGTCCTAAGAGGAAAGTATATAGCAATGCAAACCTTTCTCAAGAAACAAGAAAGGTCTCAAGTACACAACCTAACCCTACACTTAAAGGAGCTGCAGAAAGAACAGCAAAAAAAAGCCTAAACCCTGCAGGAGAAGAGAAATAATAAAGATCAGAGCAGAAATCAATGAAATAGAAACCATAAGACCAGTAGGACAGATCAACGAAACTAGGAGCTGGTTCTTTGAAAGAATTAACAAGATTGATAAACCCCTGGCCAGACTTATCAAAAAGAAAAGAGAAATGACCCAAATCAACAAAATCATGAATGAAAGAGGAGAGATCACAACCACCAAAGCAATACAATTATAAGAACATATTATGAGCAACTCTATGCCAGCAGATTAGATAATCTGGAAGAAATGGGTGCATTTTTAGAGATGTATCAACTACCAAAACTGAACCAGGAAGAAAACCTGAACAGACCTATAACCACTAAGGAAATTGAAGCAGTCATCAAAAATCTCCCAAAAAACAAAAGCCCAGGGCCAGATGGCTTCCCAGGGGAATTCTACCAAACATTTAAAGGAGAATTAATACCTATTCTTCTGAAACTGTTCCAAGAAATAGAAATGGAAGGAAAACTTCCAAACTCATTTTATGAGGTCACCATTACCTTGATCCCCAAACCAGACAAAGACCTCATCAAAAAGGAGAACTACAGGCCAATATCCTTGATGAACATGGATGCAAAAATTCTCACCAAAATACTAGCCAATAGGATCCAACTGTACATTAAAAGGATTATTCACCCTCTGAAAGAAATAATGCAATATATGTTAAGAAAAAAAAAAAGAAGAAGAAGAAGGTAGCGGGAGGGGAAGAATGAAGCGGGGGAAATTGGAGGGGTAGAGGAACCATGAGAGACGATGGACTCTGAGAAACAAACTGAGGGTTCTAGAGGGGAGGGGGGTGGGAGGATGGGTTAGCCTGGTGGTGGGTATTGAGGAAGGCACATTCTGCATGGAGCACTGGGTGTTATGCACAAACAATGAATCATGGAACACTTCATCTAAAACTAATGATGTAATGTATGGGGATTAACATAAGAATAAAAAAAAAAAGAATTATTCACCACGACCAAGTGGGATTTATCCCTGGGCTGCAAGGTTGGTTCAACATCCGCAAATCAATCAATGTGATCCAATACATTAATAAAAGAAAGAACAAGAACCATATGATCCTCTCAATAGATGCAGAAAAAGCATTTGACAAAGTACAGCATCCTTTCTTAATCAAAACTCTTCAGAGTATAGAGATAGAGGGTACATACCTCAATATCATAAAAGCCATCTTTGAAAAACCCACAGCAAATATCATTCTCAGTGCGGAAAAACTGAGAGCTTTCCCCCTAAGGTCAGGAACACGGCAGGGATGTCCACTATCACCACTGCTATTCAACATAGTATTAGAAGTCCTAGCCACAGCAATCAGACAACAAAAAGAAATAAAAGGCATCCGAATCGGCAAGGAAGAAGTCAAACTCTCACTGTTTGCAGATGATATGATACTTTATGTGGAAAACCCCAAAGACTCCACCCCAAAACTGCTAGAACTCATACAGGAATTCAGTAAAGTGGCAGGATATAAAATCAATGCACAGAAGTCAGTGGCATTCCTATACACCAACAAGAAGACAGAAGAAAGGAAATTAAGGAGTCGATCCCATTTACAATTGCACCCCAAACCGTAAGATACCTAGGAATAAATCTAAGCAAAGAGGCAAAGAATCTGTACTCAGAAAACTATAAAATACTCATGAAAGAAATTGAGGAAGACACAAAGAAATGGAAAAATGTTCCATGCTCATGGATTGGAAGAACCAATATTGTGAAGATGTCAATGCTACCTAGAGCAATCTACACATTCAGTGCAATCCCCATCAAAATACCATCCACTTTTTTCAAAGAAATGGAACAAATAATCCTAAAATTTATATGGAACCAGAAAAGACCCCGAATAGCCAGAGGAATGTTGAAAAAGAACAGCAAAGCTGGTGGCATCACAATTCTAGACTTCCAGCTCTATTACAAAGCTGTCATCATCAAGACAGTATGGTACTGGCACAAAAACAGACACATAGATCAATGGAACAGAATAGAGAGCCCAGAAATGGACCCTCAACTCTATGGTCAACTCATCTTTGACAAAGCAGAAAAGAATGTCCAATGGAAAAAAGACAGTCTCTTCAACAAATGGTGTTGGGAAAATTGGACAGCCACATGCAGAAGAATGAAACTAGACCATTTTCTTACACCACACACAAAAATAGACTCAAAGTGGTTGAAAGACCTAAATGTGAGACAGGAGTCCATCAAAATCCTAAAGGAGAACACAGGCAGCATCCTCTTCGACCTCAGCCACAGCAACTTCTTCCTAGAAACATCGCCAAAGGCAAGGGAAGCAAGGGCAAAAATGAACTATTGGGACTTCATCAAGATAAAAAGCTTTTGCAAAGCCAAGGAAACAGTCAACAAAACCAAAAGACAACTGATAGAATGGGAGAAGATATTTGCAAATGACATATCAGATAAAGGGCTAGTATCCAAAATCTATAAAGAACTTCTTAAACTCAACACCCAAAGAACAAATGATCCAATCAAGAAATGGGCAGAAGACATGAACAGACATTTTTCCAAAGAAGACATCCAAATGGCCAACAGACAGTTGAAAAAGTGCTCAACATCGCTCGGCATCAGGGAAATCCAAATCAAAACCTGAATGAGATACCACCTCACACCAGTCAGAATGGCTAAAATTAACAAGTCAGGAAACGACAGATGTTGGCAGGGATGCAGAGAAAGGGAACCCTCCTACACTGTTGGTGGGAATGCAAGCTGGTGCAGCCACTCTGGAAAATAGTATGGAGGTTCTTCAAAAAGTTGAAAATAGCACTATCATACGATCCAACAATTGCACTACTGGTATTTACCCCAAAGATACAAATGTAGGGATCTGAAGGGGTATGTGCACCCCAGTGTTTATAGCAGCAATTTCCGCAATAGCCAAACTGTGGAAAGAGCCAAGATGTCCATCAACAGATGAATGGATAAAGACGAGGTGATATATATATACAATGGAATATTATGCAGCCATCAAATGAATGAAATCTTGCCATTTGCAATGACATGGATGGAACTGGAGAGTGTTATGCTGAATGAAGTAAGTCAGAGAAAGACATGTATCATATGACCTCACTGATATGAGGAATTCTTAATCTCAGGAATCAAACTGAGGGTTGCTGGAGTGGTGCGGGGTGGGAGGGCTGGGGCAGCTGGGTGATAGACATTGGGGAGGGTATGTGCTATGGTGTGCGCTGTGAATTGTGCAAGAGTGTTTTATCACAGATCTGTACCTCTGAAACAAATAATACATTATATGTTAAAAAAAAAAAGAAAGAAGAAGAAGATAGCAGGAGGGGAAGAATGAAGGGGGGGAATCAGAGGGGGAGATGAACCATGAGAGATGATGGACTCTGAAAAACAAACTGAGGGTTCTAGAGGGGAGGAGGGTGGGAGGATGGGTTAGCCCGGTGATGGGTATTAAAGAGGGCACGTTCTGCATGGAGCACTGGGTGTTATACGCAAACAATGAATCATGGAACACTACATCAGAAACTAATGATGTAATGTATGGTGATTAGCATAACATAAAAAATAAAATGAGATTTTAAAATAATGATAGAATCTCTCATCGCATTTCACATTTATGTTAAAATGACCCTGCCATTTCACCTGAATGTTTGTAAAATATTTTGCTTAAGTGGATGAATTGTGGTCTACTTCTGTTAAAATCTTTCATTAATAGGAATCATGAACAATGCAATTAATAGTCCTAATTTGGAGACTTAAATATTTAACCATGGGTAAAATGGAAAAGAGCAAAGAAAACTGTGATTGATCAGTGTATCATGGCCCCATTCTTGGTGACATACAAATAAATTCTAGAATTTGAAATGGAGTTTTGCAAAGCTGATTGTATACTCAAGCCTTTTATATTTTCCCTTGACAATAAGATTTTGTCATACTAGCCATACCTCAGTTCTTTGGAGAACTGCATGGGTGTGACCACATGAGTAACAGCTAGACTAATAGATCCTGTAAGTCAGTCATTATTTACTACTTATAGAGTGTCTACTCCATGCCAAATGTAGAACTCTGAACAGAACAGCCACAGACTCTTCCCTCATAGACCCTAGTTTTCTGATGAGCAAAATGTTTTAAAATCCTAAAAATTTCTATAACATTTATGTAACGTTTTAATTGGCAATTGCATTTCTAGGCATTTATAATAAAGAATTGGACAGGTTCACAAACATGAATATTCATAGATTTTCATCCTTGTTTATAAATACCAAAAAAGTAGAAGCAACCCAGATATCCAGCAAAAGAAGATTGGTAAATAAACCATCAGTATGTTAAATCCATACAGTGGAATGCTCTGTAAGGGGTCAAAATGACAATGTACATCTTTGTACATTTACAAATAAAGATATTCACGATATTAAGTGCAAAAAATAGGCTAAAATGTTCATGTATATTTTATGTGCATGTAAACATAGAGAAGGTTATATATTACACATGTTAATTATGACAAATGGAGTTAGTATAAAATAGTAATAAGGAGTTTAGTTCTTGAGGTCCCACTGCTTGGATTCAAATCCTGGCTCCACCCATTTCTAGCTGGGATAATTTGAACTATATACTACTTAACCCCTAATTGTCTTAGTGTCTTCATTTATAAAATGGGTGTAATAATAGTAAAAACCCAGAGTATTGTTGTGAGGATTAAATGTAGTAAGACACAGATGGGGCTTAGAATAGTGCCTGGCCCCTAGGAAGCATTTAAGTGTTAAAATTATGACTAAAATATTAGGGTGGTGAATTAGGGGTCATTTTTATTTTCTTCCTTTTGCTTATGTACATTTTCTAAAATTTCTGCATGGTGCATAGTTTTTGATTCAGCTGACTTGGTTGAAGCTCGCCAAATCACGATAGGAAAACATGTTACTTAAAATCTTGCAAAACAGAGAAGAAATAGATATGATGCTTGTTCATTTTTCTGATTTTTGTTTTCATTTAGAAAGCAAATGTTCCTGTTTGTTATCCATGCTCAGAGCCAGCAAAATTTGGTATTATTTTGTCTTCATTTAATAAATATTATACATTTATTATATAATATAATGATATATAAATATTTATATGCTTTCAATAATGTTTATAGAGGGCCTACTGCATGCCTCTTACTCTGCAGAGCACTGAGAGTACAACATGTTTAGTCTCTATTGATAGAAGACAAGTGGTTTCCTCTCTGTGATTAGCATCTAGTCCTATAACATTGGTTTAGAAAGTCTGTATTACAAAATAGGGACTATAAATCACTCAAAGCTCTAACTTTATGTTTTGGAAACAGATCATTGGTCTCACCATTTGCCACCCCCATCATCAACCTTGGCTTGCCCTTACAACCCATGACCTCCTCTTCCATGGGGCTTCTGAAAGAATATGGTGAGTCTCATTGCATTAGTGTTAATAGCAACACAATGATTTTCATTATTTTTGCATTCTTAAAATGTAGTGTCAAACAGCTAGTATTTCCTTTCAATACCATGTCAAAAGATAAAGAGATTTCAGAAACAACTACTAATAACTCATTTTCAGCTCTTTTATTAGAACTTAAGAGATTGGATATTTTTAATGTGTGTGAATATTAAAGGCTTTAAGAAATTATAAGTTTAAATTCTTATAATTTAAAAAGCCTCTCTATAGTTCAGTTATTGTTGTTTAAAAAATACATAATTCTTCAAAAGAAAATATAGATAATTCTTTAAAGTCCTGTAAGTGTGATTGAGAAATTCTTTGGAACTTGATGAGTTACTTGAAGACCTAGGGGGCTATTGATTCAAACTATTTTGTAGTTTTCCTCTTTTTAACTTATTACTCATGTTCTTGAGCTTCAGGCTGTCATTAAGAGAAAACTCTTTTTGTAGAGTGGGACTTTGACTGATTTTGGAAAAAATTTTTGAAAATTTGCAGAAGAAACTCCTCAAGTTCTTAAGGCACTTGCATAAAATTTCCTTTATCCAACTACAATTTTACCAGCATTTTGCTGTGTGTATTATTTTAAAAGGAATTCAAGCATCAGATGGAGGCTCAAGTAACACATTTTCATTAATCCAACCAATATTCACCAAAACTTTTAATATTGTGAATATAATGTCAGAATCTCGAACACATGTAAATGCTTAAAATTTTTGAATGTTGAATTGATCCATAGCTTGAATTCTTTTCAGGCTTGATTAGATAGTTTAGGCCCGAGGTAGTATAAATAATGGGTGGGTCTCAATTGAGTCTAGAATTGAATATGTATATGAAGAAGTAAATGCTGTCAAAAATTCTTCGTAAAGCATAGGATCTAATGGGTGAAATAGTTTTAATAGATAATAATCTTGAAATCTGATAATCCTGAAAGCTGAGGTTTGCAGCCTTTAACTACCTCATAAGTGAAAGTACTGTGACATTTAGAGTTTATTCACAATCGTACTAAGCATTGATAAAAGCCTCTCTTTTCAAATACCGTTGAACTCAGATAAACACATTTATTTAGAGGCACCCTCACAGAGCTGGCTCTAAGCTCATTGAAGGGTTCAGTAATTCTCATGGCTTTACTCCGAATGTAGAAATTTAAGTCATTTTCCTTATACATGGAGCTTACCGTACAGGGGCTTGACCACTGTTTGTTTAATGCTAAAGAAAAGACAGAAAATCTTTCTAAAACATTCATTGAGAGAATCTTAGTTACTAGCTGCAGATTATTGTGAAATTGTGAGTAGAAGGCCAGCAGAATGGGGCAGTCACCTACAGGATGTGTTCTGAGATTTGCTAAATGTTCTGTCCATGCAAAAATGTTCTCCTGAAATATCTGAACTATTTACTAATAGAGGCATAGCTTCATAGAACCTAAAGTCTCCTTGTAGTTATCACAGTGACAGGCACACATTAGGCATTAATAAACATTTGTTGAATGAATGAATAAATGAAGACAAATTAAAAGAAGTCCCCCAAATGGAATATATTTCTATATATCTGTGTGTCTGTCTGTGCCTAGTAGGCTAAAATTTGATAACTGCTAAAAGAAAACTGAATTTGGGAAGTAAGTAAAATACAAAAACAACAACGAATATAAACATGCAAAAGAATGGCACTGGACCCTTTTTTTTTTAAATTCTGGTTTACACTGATTATGTTTAGACTGCAGAGATACCATAAAAATAAGTAAAAGGTTATACATTTAGCTTATATGCTTTAAAACCAAATTGTTGGACAGATTATTAGTTTTATGATATAAGTCTCTCAATACTCATATAACTTCATGGGGAGTTGGAAGGTTGAACATGCTGAAAGTGTAAAAAATTTCAATAAAAATATTATTTCCAAATGCTATAGGGTAGCTGTTCTTTTTTCCTTAAAATGAAATGTACTTTTAATCAAATAAGAATGGGAATTTCATCATTGCTTTGTTGTATATGAAGTATTGTTTTATTTTGCTTTGTTTTCAGCCAAACCACTCTTTTATAATAGCAACATTTTTTTTTTTTTAATGAGAGCAGAAATATCTGAAGTCTTGTGGCCAGGAACTTACTTTATGTAAGCTATTAGAGAAATATGAAAGATGTTGATTTTCTTTTTGAATAACCTAGGTGTGGTTCTGGTTTTGTGTCTTGGGTGAAAATGATGAATACTTTACGAATACTTTTTAGAATTCATGTTAATTTTTTAGTTCATTTTATGGCTTTAATCTACAAATTTATCCGACAAAGCTTTTTCTCCACACCATTATTAACACTGTTTAGTAAGCTACAGCTTCACTGAATGTCTGAAACAGTCACTGAGGTCTATTTAATAAGAGAATGTAGCTTAAATTGTGAGGGAATGCAGATCTTGTGGTTTTCTCAGGGGTGTATGGTAATTTACTGGGCCCTTAAATTAAAATTGCCCAGTTCTTTTTTAGAATAAATGAATTATTCTTATTAAAGGAAAAAGGAAAGGAGATTAGAACATGGGAGTTAAGACAAAGTCATGATTTCTATTCATTTGACCTATATATATTATTATATATGATATATAATAATTATGTTATATTACATATAAATGTATATACTTTATACTACTTGAAGCCTTGACTTTTAAAGTGGTACAGTAGTCCCCCTTTATCTGAAGGTTAAGATGTTCCAAAACCCCCAGTGGATGCCTGAAAGTGCAGACAGTACTGAACCCTATATATAGTATATGTTTTCCTATACATACATACCTCTGGTAAAGTTTAATTTATACATTAGGCACAATAAGAGATTAACAACTAATAATAACAGAACAATTATAACAATATACTGTAATACAAATTATGTGAATGTGGTCTCTCTCTCAAAATATCTTATTGTACTGTACTCACCTTTTTCCTGTGATGATGTGAGGTGATAAAATGCCTACTGATGCAAGGAAGTGAGATGAATGACGTAGGCATCATTATACAGCGTTAGGCTTCTATTGACCTTCTGACCGTATGTCAGAAGGAGGATCATCTGCTTCTGGATCCTGGTTGACTGCAGATAACTGAAACCACAGAAAGTGAAAGTGCAGATAAAGGGGACTCCTATATAGCACAGTAGTGGAGGCACTGAAGTTATTCTAGTCACTCCAATGAGGTTAGAATTCTGGCTCTGCCAGTTTCTAGCTGGGAAACCTCATCTAAGTTACTTAATCACTCCATGACTCAGTTTCCTCATTGATTAAATGGGGGAATAATCACAGTACCAACCTCAAAATTTTTAGATTACATTACATCCTGGTGCTTAATAAAATAGAGCTTTGACTATTAGCCTCAGTTCCCTAGATGTAAATAGTAAAACATAATAGACTTGAAAACGTGTAAATAGTAAAACGTAATAGACTTGAAAACGTTCAGTGACCGATCCTAAAGGATGTATTACTAGAAGCACAAGACAAACCTCTGTACCACACTAACTTAAACTATCATGGCACAGAACTCAGGAAGTGAGGTTTATTGTTGTTGTATAAACACAATCACTGTGGCCTTTCCTGCATTCAGCTATTTTTGTCATTGTCGTTGTTGGCATCCTGTTCTAGACCTTGAATCTGCCTGTTTACTCTATTTCAATAAATTTGGTAGGTCACACTGAAACTGATATTCCTCAGGCACCCCTTTCACCAGTAATTTCAAAGCTTTTTCTCCATTTTTATGATTCTAAGGGAATAGGCCCATGGTAGGAATTCTTTAATAGGATTTTTCAATATAAAGTTCTGGGAAGAAGGGAAATGTTTCCAAAAAGCCCACCTTGCTCTACATGAGATCCAACTCAGTTGTGTGGCTTGGTGTGAATCCGTTCAATTCTCTAGGTTATATTTGCATCATCTGTAATCTTTGAGGAAAGAATGACTGCCTTCAATGAAAGGAATGAAAGGTTAGAAAATTTCCTTTTCCTGTATGGCTGCTTCTCAGATATTAAAATCTCTCTCCAAAATCGTTTACCAAGGAAATCTCTCTAACTCTGTATGCCTTTTTTTGTGACCTTATCCCTTACCTTTTTTGCTCTTAAAACATGTTTACTGTTCTCCCTGAACTCATAGCCAGTAACCAGCAAAAACCCTAAATCTTTACCCTCTGCTAAGTGTTCCCTTCACCTCTTGGTCTTACTGAAATCTGTGCTCTGTCTCCAGCCCTGAGGACATTTCTTCCTCTGCTGTGCTCTCAAGTGGTGATGGTCTCCTCTCCCATGCCTCACCCATCTGGGATTGGAGATGGGGAAGTGACCTCCTTATTCCTCATACTGTTTCCAGACCGTTCTCCCTTTCTCTAACACACCCAGCTTTGAATCCCATGTCATCAAACGATATCTTCCATTATCTCTTCTTCTTAGTCTGTTGATTTGTATCCATTCTCTCATATCTTAAAGAATTTAGCCCCTGGGTCCTTGTGACTTTCTCTAGTGCTAGTCTTGTAAGAACTGTGATTTTGGTGTCCAATAAGCGGTCTGATTCATTGGCTTCTCCATTCCTTGAGCTCTTTTCGTCCAATGATTTTGCCTTCCATCATACTACATATATTCTCTGATAGTTATACCTTTGAAATTTTTCCAAAATCTGACTTTGAAGAGCACTACCATCCAACCAGATCACCCTTTAAACTCTAACAATATTTTTAGTCCCACTAAGAGTCTTGGGGCCCTCAGTGCTCATAGAAGTCTGGCAGAAAATTTTTGAATTTCTTCTCTAGATATACTCATTCCCTTGGTAATTTCAACCAATCTGTGTCTTTAAATATCATTTATATGCTGATGACTCCAAACATATCTCCAGCCTGGTTATTCTCCTGAACTCCAGCTCACATTCAACTGCTTAATCAGCATTTCTACTTGATTTTTAAATAGGCACTTCAAATCTAATATGTCCAATGCAGGAACTTTGTAGGTGGTGTTCTCTTTGCCTGGAAAGCATCACTCCTTGACCACTTTTGGGCTTTTGTCCAAATGCCTCCTTATTAGTGAGGCCATTCCTGCCAGCCTGGTTTACCTCTCCTGCTTTACTTTGATCTCTAACACTTGAGGTCTCAGGACATGTTGCTTCTTTTATTTATCTGATTTTGTCTGCCTCCTCCTGCTAGAACGTCAGCTCCATGAAGGCAGATAGTTTTGACTGATTTATTCACTACTAAATCCCTTGGATCCAGAATCATTCTTGGCATGTAGGAAGTGCTTCACTATATTTTGTTGGATGAGTGAAGATACTATTTTATTTTCTAAAAGACTGGTACCAGTTTTCATATTTATTTTTTTTCTATTTAATGAAGAAATTTATCTAATTTATTAGAATAAATATTTTCACCCATGGAGCTCAAATATGTTGTTTTCATTTTGAATAAAAAATATAGCTGAAAAAAATACAGGGGTGTGTGTGTGTGTGTGTGTGTGTGTTTCTGAGAACATGGTGAACAACTATGCAGAGAAAGACTTTTGGGTACAGAACACTTAAAAATGCTGGTTAAATATTAAAAGATAAGATTAAAAACCTGGCTGAACTGGCAGGAAAGCATAAAAATAATAAAACCAGAAAATATAAGAAAGTCTGATTCCATTAGAAATAATAATTAATGTTATTTAGAGTAGTTTGTTTTTAGGGCTCATACCTGTTCTTGGTAGCTTAGAACTTTCCTAGTTAAAACAAACAAACAACAAAACATTGGTATCACTTCTCTCCCTTTCCTTATCAATCAATCAATCATATATATGTATACATGTATTTATTAGGCCTCAGGAATCCAGAATTAGATTAATAGAATTCCTTTTTATCATGATGCATTATTATCACTTGTTCATGGATTGCGCTCTTTTATTTTTTATTTCCTATTTTTTTTTAGTAATATTGATAGCTATTGACATCTACTTATGTGCGCTTCCAGAATCCTATCCTTTTGCTTCCACCCTAGATTGCTAGATTTGGAGGAGTTCTATTAAATTTTTGATACTAATCCTTTGTTAGTTATACTGTGGCTAGTCTTTTCACTTTCTTTAAGGTGTCTTTGATAAATAATATCAATTTAAATATAGTAAAATTTAACACAAATGTTACCTTCTTTGGGACAAAAAAGTGACTATGAAGTACTTGCTGGTTTGTTCTTTCTCTATTCTGAATTTCTTACTGTCATTATACATTATTTCAATTTTGTCTTTTTTTAACTTTAATCTCACAAGCCATGCCATAATTGTTAATATAAAGATGATGTTTGTTTAGATTTACCTGCCTCCAGGTAAATCAAGAATTGAAAGAAACATAATTTTTCAGAATGAAATACAGATGATATATCCTTTTATATATATAGGCCTTTTTAAAGTCTCAATAATATTTGATAGTTTTCTGCATCATTTTTAAGATTTATTTCTATGCATTTGACATTTTTGGTTCTATTTTAAATGCTATTTTAAATTTTATTTCAGACCCTACCCGCTTTTCTACAACAGAGAAATACTGTTGATCTTTTTTACATGGACCTTATATCTTACGGACTTTATAAATTAGCATAACTTCTAATAGTTTATCTGGTTTATCTGTTGATCCTTCTAGATTTTCTGAATACACAATCATGTTGTCCTTGAATGATGACAGTTTTTTGTTCTTTCTATTTTAGACATTTTCTTATTTTTTTTTACTTTATAGCATTTGTTAACCCCCCTGTCTGCACAATGTAACACAGAAATGGTGAGCAGCTTTCTTTTCTCAGTTCCTATCTCAGAAGGAATTATTATATATATATATATATATAGATATATATATAAGCATTAAGTATAATGTGTAGTATTTGTTAAAGCCTCTCTATATTATTTTTAAAAGTTCTTGCTTAGTTAAGAGGTTTTTATCATGAGTCAATGTTGAATTTTATCAGATGATTTTATTTTGATTTCTTAAGATGATTATATGATTTCTCTCCTTTGTTCTTTTAATGTAATGAATTATGCTCATTGATTTTCAGATGTTAAACTATTCTTCAACCTTGGAATAAACCTAACTTGAATTTAATTTGTTGATATTCTGTTGAGGATTTTTAAACTTACATCGAAAAGAGAAATGACCTGTAATTTTCCTTGTTTATAATGTTCTTGCCAGGATTTGGCATTGAGGTAATGACATTATACAATAGGTTGGAAAAGATTCCCTATTCCCTCTTTGTTTGTCTGGAAGAATTTGTGTAAGATTGTATTTTTTTCTTAAATGTTGGGGGAAAATCAGTATTGATGCCACCTGGCCTGGAGATTTCTTTATATGGAATTTTAAAATCATAGATTAAATGTCTTTAATAAAATTATGACTGATGAAACTATTTTCATCTTTTGTCAGTTTTTGTAAGTTATGTTTATAGAAATATGTCTAAATTGTCAAAAGTATTGCCATAAAGTTGTCCATAATAACAGTTATACTGATGTCTCCTTTCTCATTTTCTATATTAATTATTTAGGTTTTCTCTCTCACTCCCACATTCCCTTCCTTTTTCTCTTGGGTCATTTGCGCTGAAGGTCTGTCAACTTTATTTATTTTTATTTATTTATTTATTTATTTATTTTAGAAGAAACAGCTTTTAGCTTTTCTTATTTTCTTTGTAGTGTATTCCTTTCTATTTCATGAATTTCTATTAAACATTATATTTTCCTGCTCTCATATTGGTCAGCTCTGAGTGAGCACTTTTTTTTGAGAACCTAATATTTATTATTTGATTTTCCTTCAGCATTTACTCATTATAATGAACATTTTTATTTTTTTAAAGATTTTATTTATTTATTTGTCAGAGAGAGAGAGAGAGAGCACAGGCAGGGGGAGCGGCAGTGGGAGAGGGAGAAGCAGACTCCCCACTGAGCAGGGAGCCCAATGTGGGACTCGATCCCAGGACTCTGTGATCATGACCTGAACTGAAGGCTGGCGCTTAACCGACCGAACCACCCAGGCATCCCACAATGAACATTTTTAAAAATATGTTACATATGGTATTATTATTCTCAATTACTGTGACAGAATCTTCTCTCAATAAAAGCGTTGAGTTTTAGGAGGGCAACGCTTCCCCTTTAAAAAGAGCCAATAGAAAGGTAGACATTTGGGAACTCAAAAAATGCTTTATAAATAGCTTTTGTTCCCCTGTGAAGATAGCTTAAAATAAACAAAACCCTTGCTGTTAGACTCATATTGTATTGAGATCACTAGCTAAATGTTAGGTTTCATTTTTTTTTTCTATTATAAAAATACAGGGCGCCTGGGTGGCTCAGTCATTAAGTGTCTGCCTTCGGCTCAGGTCATGATCCCAGGGTCCTGGGGTCGAGCCTTATGTTGGGCTCCCTGCTCCGCGGGAAGCCTGCTTCTCCCTCTCCTGCTCCCCCTGCTTGTGTTCCCTCTCTCCGTCTCTCTGTCAAATAAATAAATAAAATCTTTAAAAATAAATAAATAAATATAAAAATACATAGAACCATATTAAAGAACAATTTGGAAAAAAAAAATAAAAAAGAAAAATCTTGTCCGTTAATGCCACTACCCTCTGACAGCCATGCTTAGCAACTTGGTTTATTTCCTTCCAATTTTGTTCCTTTGCATCTTTTTAAAACCTAGCGCAATACTTAAATTTTTTTTTTCTAGTTAAGTCTAAGATAATAGTTTTCTTTCATTAATTGGACATGAGCATCCATTTCGTTTTCTCTCAACAACTATAAGGGAATTCTCCACCCATATGCCAGTGCAGAAAACTCCCTCGAGCTTCTTTACCTGCCCACCCCATCAGAGGTTATTCAGGAACTAGTTAGCTTGGGTTGCTGTAACAAAATACCATAGACTGGGTGGCTAAAACAGCAGAAATATTTTCTCACAGTTCTGAAGGCTGAAAGTGTCTGCATGTTCAGGTTCTGATGAGAGCTCTCTTCCTGGCTTGCAGACAGCTGCCTTCTGTCTGTTTTGTCATATGGCCTTTTCTGAGAGCACACATTCAGAGAGGGAGAGAGCTCTCTGGTCAATCTTAATAGGGGCAATAATCTCATCATGAGGGCCCCATCCTCGTGACCTCATCTAAACCTAATTGCCAAAGGCACCATCTCCAAATACTATCACCCTGGGGGTAAGGGCTTCAACATATGAGTCTGGGGGGGGAACACAATTCAGTCCACAGCACTCAGTTTATCAGAGGAGGAAACGCCATGTTCTTTGTTCCTGCCTTCGGACACTATGCGAAGCCAACTGAAGGGAAGGGGTTAGAGAGGCATTTTCAACTCATTGTAGAAATGGAAAGTAGATTTTTAAAAAATAATAAATTCTTTTTCTTTTTTAAACATCACAAGATTTTTTTTCACCATTAAATGTCTGAATTTTAAACAGATTCTTGGACTGGTGGCTCCTATCCATCAGCTCAATCAACTTTAGCACTGTTCTCATCCCCAGTAGGTTTTCCAGAATTACTACCTTCACTCTATGAGCTTTCCCAATTCAAACTTGGGCTTCTTGAGCATTTTTACTTTTCTGACATCCTGGAGTGGATAAATTGACAAGTCTTTCTATGTCTTTTCCAGTGCTGTCTGGAATCAATTTATTGACCACTTCTTTCAAGTCATTTGTCTGCCCCTCTCAGGTCATGGATTTCCATCATCTTTTTCTGAATTTGGAGGTCCCGTTGGTGCTGAGTATAAGAGGTCTTCTGAATCTGATTGTTAGTTTTTTTTGGTAAAACCAACACAAAATAGATGAAGCAAATAACCATCAGTAGTCTTGACATCAACATGAACTTCAGTATGGTCTGCCATTTTCTGACCATGGAATACGTTTTGTCATGGGTAAGATCCACTCCATGGAAATCAGCCAGGCAGTTTTTGCCCTGAACATCCTCAGTAATTTGCTTGAATTTTCTAAGTGCACCTTCATCATTCCACAGATCAGCAAGGTTCACTTCAAAAACATGACCCTTGAGGCCATTAGATGCGATTTGGGTTCCTTGAGTTCTTGTGACTAGTGTTTTCCCAATATTTTTTATATTGAACATAGCTGGTGCTTTTCTATCATACCAATCTTTCTTAGAAAATGAATCAATCACTTTCTTCTTGGTTCCCTTTTTGCTATCTTTCATAAGGTGCTTTTTCTTGCCCCAAAATAATAAGTTCTAAACATTCTAAATAGATTTAGTTTTATTCAGGAATCCACTGTATTATAACAGGTGGAGTGGGAGGGAGATGATGCTTGCTTTGTGTACGTTTAGACTGTCACTTCTTTTTTTTTTTTTTAAAGATTTTATTTATTTATTTGAGAGAGAGAGAGCACGAGAATAGGGAGGGTCAGAGGGAGAAGCAGACTCCCCGCTGAGCAGGCAGCCCGATGTGGGACTCCATCCAGGGACTCCAGGATCATGACCTGAGCCGAAGACAGTCGCCCAACCAACTGAGCCACCCAGGCACCCTAGACTGTCGCTTCTTGCCTTTTTGATTCTGTGGTCACCTATCTCCCCCAATTCTACTGTGATCATCAAGTACCTTCTCATAAGTATTTTCATTTATTGATGTAATGTCAATTATTATTTTATACCAAGGCGATTCCAAAAATGATTTGAAAAAGCTGAAACTTAAGATATTTCAAATATTTTTGTTATTTTATTTTATGCCTCAATGGCTACTAAAAACATCAACTGAAGGATAGATGTTTATAATAAAATAATAGAATAAATTTGTTCTTAATAATAATAATAATATAATTTGTATCATTCCTTACTGGTAATAAGTTTCTTTTTACATGTTGTGTCCTTGATTCTCATGGGATATTCAGGCATAGCTGATCTAACTTTTCCCATTGTTCAGATGAAGAAACTAAATATTAAAAAGTTTGCAAGTAGCTCAAATCTCACAAGTATCAGGCTTCTGATTTCCAGTTCTTACTCCATTTTGTTGTATTGCTTTATATATGTTCATATTGTCTTATACGTATCTATGAATATTTTGCTCTTTAAATATAAAATTGGGATAATTTCTTCAATATCTTTTCTTTTTTTTTTAAAGTAAACTCCACACCTAACGTGGGGCTTGAACTCATGACCCCAAGATCAAGAGTCTCATTCTCCACTGAATGAGCCAGCCAGGTGCCCCTAACATTGGGATATTTTAAGGCTATATTTCATGATAAAACAGAGTGATTCAATATAGGATGGGCTTATAAAATGAGTAATTTGTAGTACATACAATGTTATAAACTAAAGGGTTGTGTAAATTTGTGTGATTTTTGAGAGTTTTTCTACATTTGATCCCATGTAATCTAAATATGGTGTTTCTCACTATTGTACATATTTTTAGAAGTACATTTTCAATCAGTCTTACAAATTTATCAATAATGTTACTATATCATGTACAGTTTTAGAGTGTTAGCCTTTATGTTGAATTGTAAATTATTTGTATTGCTGTTTCAGTATGTAACAATATAATAGGAAAGATAGCTTTCTTACATTATTCCCCACTGCTCACGTTAATAGACATTTCATAAAAATACAAGTGTTTTATTGTCTGAAAATGCACCTTGGCTCATCTTCTGTAGGTAAATGTAAAAAGTGTTTTTAATATACCCAATTCTAAATAATAAAAAATTTTCATGCTGGGAGAAATGCATACTCTGATATTAAAAGTGTTCAGCAAATCTCAAAGAGATACTTGAAGTATGTGAAAAAGCCCTTTTCATTCCATTACAGGAATACCTGTGTCTTGAATCCAGGTATCTCTCTCTGTTCATTGTATGGTCTATCAGGAAAAGGAAAACCAACAGGGTTTAGCTACTTTTAGTTAAGCTAATTTCTGAAATTTCAAGAGATTAAATATATCATCTATAAGTATTGATGGTGGCAGGAAGATACATTACATAGTGTATTACAGATACTTCCTATTCAAAATAATCTTGAAATATAACATTTAATAATCACAAGTAGGTAATTCATTTGTGTATCTTGAAGCAAGACTGAAAGGGCATCTTTAGACCAATGATGTATAATAGAAATAAAATCTGAGACATACTTATAATTTAAATTTTCTAGTAGCCACATTAAATAAGAGAAACAGATGAAATAAATTTTAAACACATTTACTTTAACCTAATATATATAAAATTTACCATTTATATATAATCATTATGAAAGATTATTAGTATCATATTTTACATTCCTTTTTTTCTTACTGTCTTTGAAATCTGGTGCATGATTTAAAATACAGCACAACTCAATTCATACTAGCCATATTTCAAGTGCACATAGCCACACATTACTGGACTAAGAACACAACCTTGGATTTTGGGTTGCAGTGGACATCGATCCCTCATTCTTGGCACATAGTAAATGGACAGTAAATGTTTAAAAAAAAAGAAGAAAAAAAGGTAGCAAAGATAG
This sequence comes from Neomonachus schauinslandi, assembly GCF_002201575.2. Lineage (NCBI taxonomy): Eukaryota > Metazoa > Chordata > Mammalia > Carnivora > Phocidae > Neomonachus > Neomonachus schauinslandi. Next base: position 77,303,395 of record NC_058404.1, read on the forward strand.
GTCATACAAGTTTGTAGTCTGATCAGAATATATATATCCACTTAGTAGATGGGTGATCTTGGTAAGGATATTTACCCTTCCCAACCTCAGTGTTCTTTTGTAGAAATGAGATATTTGTATGTGTCTTTCAGTATTATTGTGAGAGAATTAAATGAGGGTGACAAAGGTAGAACACCTACTTGGTTTCTTTCCATCTCATTTCCCTTTGGAAATCTGAATTGTCATACATTAGACGACATAATCTATTTGTATCCACTTTTATTAGATCTTATAAATTGCCCCACCAAACATTACATTTTTTTCAGTTAAAGTGAGTGGAAAGAAAGAAACTAGAATCAGAGTAGAAGGTTCTTGGCATCAGGATTATAGCCAAGGACAGTTATGTTAAATCGCTTAGCATGCTGTGGAATTAATTGCCCATGATCTTAATTATAAATATTTAATACTTAATTTATAAAACATCCTTTAAACACGCAGGTCTACATTCAGATGTATGAACATTTTGGTAAATAAGCTTCAGTCTGATAGTTTAAAAAGTTAATGGCATAATCACTTCAGATCTTCTTATTTCCCTTCTTCTCAGACCTCACCTACGGCTCAGGAACTTGCAGTAAGAAATAGACGCGTGATCTGTTCTTTTCTTTCCTCCATTCACACATACACATACACAATACAACACATATGCTGAGATGTGCAGAAAATATACATGTATGGTGAGGGGGCTGGCTTCATGGGCATGTGACACTGTTGTCACACAGGACTCCGCCCCCAGAAGGGAATCAGTTCTGGGGATTAATGCTCTGTGGTCACCCTCTTGAACTTCCTAGTAACTTACCTTTAAATTTGTGGTTTGTAAGTGAGTCTGATAGGATAATAGAATAAGCATTGGAAGCTTGGAACCTTAATTCACAAGTGGTCCCAACTCCTGCCTCCCTACCTGTCCTCCCCTCCCGGGATGGAGTCTTGACCACCCACTCCCAGGTTCCAGCCTTGTGACTGCAGACACCCTCTGTCCCATTTGTGTTTGTAGAGCAAGGAGCATCTGGTGAATGAGTGCAACCTGCACACCTGAGGATCTGCACTCACCCAGCAAGTGTTCCCATACTCAAGAGAGCACAACAATATATTGCAAATAAAACCTGCTATGGTAGACTGAGAGAGACCAATGAATAAATGAAAATCTGGTATGATGTGATGAATAATTATAAAGTTAACCCTGTGTGAGCAGTACCCCCACTCCCACCCGGTCTCTTCCCAATTAGAACACTCTTACTCACCCCTCAGTGTTAACCACCGGCTTTGGTTTTGTGATAACAATTTCCATGCTTTTCTCTCTGGTATTACCACCCAGAATGATAATTATTTGTGCCTATTTAAAAATTTTATATAAATTAAATTATACTGCATATATTTCTTATGCCCTGTCTGTTTTGCTCAATACTGCTTGCAAAAATTTTCCATGCTGTTACGGACTACTGTAGCTTGTTCATTCTCACTAATGTACAGTATGCCATTTTAGGAATATATCATGTAATATTTAGTCTACCTTGATGGACATTTGAGTTGTTTTCACTTTAGGGCTGTATCAGTACTACTGTGTATGTCTGCCATTGTGCATCTGCAAGGGGTTCTCTAGGGTATATACCAAGGAGAGAATTTTCTGGTTCATGGGTTATGTATACCTTAAACTTCTCAATAATTCCAGTATTCCAAGGTTGGTACTAATTCATGTTCACACTTGCAGGGAATAAACAGTCTCATTGTTTTACATCCTCTTCAGCATTTGAAATTGTTAAAATTGTAAATTTGTGCCTATCAGTTGGGATTCAGTGTTTAAAAACTTTTTTAAAGATTTATTTATTTATTTTAAAGAGAAACAGAGAGTGAGCGAGCACAAGCAAGAGGGCAGGGAGAGGGACAGAGAATCTCAAGCAGACCCTGCACTGAGCATGGAGTCCAAATGGGGGCTCTATCCCACGACCTTGAGATCACGACCTGAGCTGAAATCAAGAGTTGGATGCTTAACTGACTGTACCACCCAGGCGCCCCACATATTTAAAAATTTTTAAACACTGCGGGCACATGGGTGGTGGAATTGGTTAAGGGTCTGACTCCTGGTTCCGGCTCAGGTTGGGGGTCTCAGGGTCTTGGGATCAAGCCCTTCTGGGGCTCGGTGCTCAGCAGGGAGTCTGCTTGAGATTCTCTCTCCTTCCCTCTCCATTTGCCCCTCCCCTCCCTGTGCATGTGCAAATATACACACTCTCTCTCAAATAAATAAATGAATCTTTAAATTTTTTTTTAAATTTTAATTTCTCTGATTATTGATGAGCTTGAACATTCTTATCATATGCTTCTTGGCCATTTGGATTTCCTGTTAAAAAAAATCTTAATTACTTTTTTCCATTTTTCTTTTGAGTTGTTGCCTTTTTCTTACTGAGTTTTAAAAATTTCTCATTTAATTTCATAAACTGTGTCTTTGTCAGTTGCATGTGTTGAAAAAAATTTCTCTATCTCTATGGCTTGTCTTCGTATACTCTTTTATGGTGCCTTGACAAATAGAAATTGAATTTATCAGTGTTTCCTTTATGACTATTTCCTTTTGTATCTTGTTTGTAAACTTCAGTGTAAAACCTTCACTACCTAAAGGTCATTAAATTAATGTCCATTAATGTCTTCTAAATTTTCATAGTTTTTATGTTTATATTTAGGTTTTAAGATTTTTGAAGTGTATTTTTGTGTAAGGTGTGAGAGAAGGGTCCAGTTTAATTCCCTCCCCAATCTCCCCACTCTCTGCTGCCATAGTGATGCTCAATTGTCCTAGACATATTTATTGAAAAGTCTCTCTTTACCAGTGGTCTTCTGGGTCACCTCTGTCATATACTAAATGTCCACATATGCATAGATCTGTTGCTGTGTCTTATTCTGTTTCATTGATCTGTTTGTCTAGTCTTAGAAGAGTACCACATGCTTCTAATTACCACCTATTTATAATAAATCTTTTGTCTAGTTTTTTAGCTGTTTGTGACAGGCAGTCAATTCCCATAGCAGTTAATATTTCAAAAGTGGAAGACATACTTTCTTTATATATAACTATGACTCTTTCCTATGAACAGTAATGGAATTTGTATCTATTTATTCTTCCTTCTTGTCTCCTTTATCCACCACCCAATTTTATCAGATATGTTTTTTTCTTAGTGTATAGGTATACATTAAGAGTATACATGATAATGATTTCACTCATATGTGGAATTTAAGAAACAAAAGAAATGAGCAAAGGGAAAAAAAAAAAGAGAAAGGCAAAATCAAGAAACAGACTATTAACTATAGAGAACAAAGTGATGGTTACCAGAGGGGAGGTTGGTGGGGAGATGGGTTAAATAGATGATGGGGATTAAGGAGGGCACTTGTTATGATGAGCACTGGATGTTGTATGGAAGTGTTGAATCATTGTATTGTACACTGGGAACTAATATTACCCTGTATGTTAACTATACTGGAATTTAAATAAAAACTTAAAAAAGAGTATACATGGTATTCATACTTTAAATATACCTATTTTTGTACCAAGTGATTTACTAATTCCAAATGAGAATTATTCCCCTTGACTATAAAAGATGTGGAAATCAGCTACTTACATCATTTACCAACTTCTTTTCATTCTCAAAATTTTGATTAGTTACTTATGGATTGTGTCATCTAGGCTAGGATGAAATTCTTACATCATGCTTATTTTTCATAGACATTTCTCTACTGCCTTTTAGCTTGCAGCTTTGCTTTTTATAGGTATATTGTTCTTTTTGCCTGGCTATTCAAAGGATTTTTTATTTCTGAATTCTTGTAATATTTCTGAGATATGTTTTGGTGAGCATTATGCTGTGACAATTTTTTTTCCTGATATAAAGTATGTCCTTCAAATTGAAGGTTCTAGTCTTATTTTATTTCAATGTTTATTTCTTAAACTATGTTTTTAATATATTTTTATTCTATTACTTTGTTTCTTTTCTTCTTTTGCCTGTTTCCTATGTCTATCATTTTTCTTCTGATCCCTTTGAACTTTCTTTTTTATGTTTCATGTTCACTTTTATCAATCCTATTTTCAGTGCCCCATACTCCGTCTTCATTTCTGCAAATAATTTAATTTTTTTCCCTTTACGTCTTTGTGGGCTGCATCAACTCAAGCAGTGATCTCTATTGTGTCACCATATCTTTCTTCAGCTTTTATATCCATTTTTTTGAGTATTCTTTAAATAGAAGCAATTATATTTTTTCCTCCAAAACCTTTTTTTTTTTTTAAGATTTTATTTATTTATTTGACAGAGAGAGACAGCGAGAGAGGGAACACAAGCAGGGGGAGTGGGAGAGGGAGAAGCAGGCTTCCCAGCGAGCAGGGAGCCCGATGCAGGGCTTGATCCCAGGACTCTGGGATCATGACCTGAGCCGAAGGCAGACGCTTAACAACTGAGCCACCCAGGCGTCCCCTTCTGAAACCTTTCTTAAGCAATATATTTGGTCAAAATGTTTATCTTTCTTGTGGCAATATTTTTCACCTTTTTTTTTTCCCCTGGCAACGCTTTTCTTATGGTATTCATGTGTTATTTTTAAAAATACCTTTTCCATTTTGTTTGCTTCTGCAGTATTTTGGTATATATTTTATGCTAGATGATGATGATGATGATGATGATTACTCACTTTGAAATGGGGTGCATTCTTACTGGACCAGCCATTTGTAGGAGGTTTGCAGATAGGAGTGGCCAGAGCAGTGTTCCAGGTTAATGGAAAACACTTTTAATGACACAGATCTATGGTGTGCATGAGTTCTTTTAGCCTTTGCTTCTCCCCAGCCATTTTATTTCCACTCTGAAGGACAGCTCACATTGCTGAATGTCTCTCCTTACCCTCCACTTCAACTGGAGGTTGAGTCCTGAAAATCTGCTTCATTTATGTGATTTCTCATTCAGTCAGTCCCACCTTCCCAGCTTCTTGAGACCTTGTGAAAATGTGGTCCAGTGTACTTCTGTTGTCAGAATAAACACCTTACTTCCATTTTTCCCCCAAAGGGATTTGCTCCCCAAGATGTGGTTACTTATGTTGGAGAATTATTCTCTGCATTACCTGAGATCAGCAACTGTGGTGTCTTTAATTTCCTCTTCTTGCACTTTCATGTAGTTTTCATTTATATTTGGAAGTTCTGTCTTATATAATGTGCTTCTGGATTTTAGTTGGCTTCTGATTTCATCAAAGGAATTTGCTTTTCTGATGTTTAATTTTTATGATTGGCTTTGGACTATTTCCAAGAGAGGAAGGGGCTAAGATTGTATTTTTACTCCACAATTTACAAACCAGAAGGTGTGATAATATTTTTAGGAACTCAAGCAAATGCCAACAAGTAAGCCTCCCTGAGAGAAATACAATTCATACATCAATCCTTAACAGAAAGCATATTATTACTGTACTTTTATGTTAAATGATAGTCTAATAACTTCCTCAGAAGTTATTGGTAAGATGTAAAATTTACACTAACATTTTAATAGGGTTTATTAGTTTGTTAGTGCTGCTATAACAAATTACCACAAACTAAATGGCTTAAAACAACAGAAATTTATTGTCTCACAGTTTTGGAGGCCAGAAATCTGAAACTAAGGTGTTAGCAGGGTTATGCTCCCTCTGAAGTCTTGAAGGGGGGATCCTTTCTTCTCTTTTCCAGTTTGTGATATCCCTAGGTGCTGCTTGTCCTGTGGCAGCATAATACCAGTCTTTGCCTCTGATTTTATATTGCTGTCTTCCTGTATGTCTGTGTGTTTCTCCTTTTCTTATAAGGACATGAGTCATATTGGATTAAGGGCCCACTCTACTTCACTATGACCTCATCTTAATTGGACTAATTATATCTGCAATGACCTTGGTTTCCAAAAAAAAAGTCACATTCTGAGGTACTGGGGGTTAGGAGTTCAACATATCTTTTTGGGGGACACAATTCAACCTAGAGCATAGTGGGTAGTATCTTTTGGTAGATAATAGATTAGCTGATTGTTCTAACTCACTATTTTTTAACAGATAAACAAGGTTGTTGTGAAACAACTCTAAAGTATTCTTAAAAAACACAAACATTGTGCATTTTATGACAGTTATATTGAACCATTGAGACATATTGATTTCCTTATTTTAATACCATGTTTACATTTATATCATTCCTAAATTGGGAAAAAGGTGTTTGGAGACCTGCCAGTGATTAATATCACAGGAGATATAAATATAGTCCAGCATTACTTAGTTATCTATTCATGGACAGATAAATATGTGTATAAGACTATAAAATATGTTACCATGTAGCCAAGGAAATGTGGACATTGGAATAGCATCTTGTTTTAGTTTGTGGATAAATGAAGCCTATTAAACTTGGATTTTAATAATTTAAAAATTCTGATGAGACACTTATTTCACATAATGGGATGAGGAAATATTATTTGGATAAAGTATCCTTTTTGAAATAAAATTTGTTAGAAAAATTATGTTTTAAAAACTGTATTAAAAAAGTCACTGAAGAACTAAAAAGACAGTGGGGAATGCCACAGGCCAGTTTTTCTTCAACCATCTATAACTAGAGTAGGAAGCAGAATATTGGAGTGCCAAACCTGTTTATGCCATGAAGGCATTATTGATGCTGCATAGTTGGGAAAACTAAGCATGTGGATAAGGAAGACAGTGTCAGGTTTAGAATCTGTCTTTTTGAGATTTTTACAAAAAAGCCTCCCCACATTAAGCTAGGGAAAGAGCAAACTAGAATGAAACCCATTCCTTCTCCATCAATTACAGGAACTATTTTTTGTTTTTGTTTGTTTTTGCTTTTTTAAGTTGCCTCATTGCTAAACAGAAAAGAAAAAAATGAAAGAAAGTTCTCTGAGTTGTGGCCACATACAGGGTCTTGCATGGATTTGTACCTCATGTACTCATAGCCTATGTTAGTGAGGGATCCTCAAGTTATGACTTCATTTAAGTTGATTTCCAACTGGCTGGTAGAAGGAAATGAAAAACCCTACTGACTAAGGGGAATTTATATTATTTTTTAAGGACGAAGACCTTGCCCTTAAAAATCAATCAATGAGTCAGTAATAGCTAAACACATGAGAAAACAATGGAAAAAGTATAAGAACCAATTGGAATAAAGGACAATAGTAAAAGACTCATTCAGATTCAGATATTGGAATTATCAGATTTAGATATTAAAACAATTATACCAGTGTGTTTAAAGGGAATAAATGAGAAGTTGAAGGTATTTGTAGAGAATAAGAAGTTATAAAAAGTGACATAAATTTGGAATAGAAAGAGCAGAAATTCTAGAAAACAGAAACACAATAATTATATTGGCAGTGAACATATTTGGTAGCATGTTGGATGCAGCAGAACAGATACCTAGTGAACTGATGGAAGGGTTAGAAGAAATTACCCAGAATCCAATAGAAAGACAAATAGCAAAATACAGAAGAGAAGGCAAGAGTGATACCATGAAGAGATCTAATATATATATGATCAGAGTCTGAGGAGGTGTGCATATTGCCTCTTAGCGATATGGCAAAGGCAATATCTAAAGAGATAATGGCTGAGATTATTTCCTCAGATTTAAGAAGTCTAATATATCCTAAATTGGATAAATAAAAAGAATCATACACTTTGAAATCATAGTGAAGATAAAGAAAACCAAACAAAAAGAATTTTAAAAAGCCAGTCGGAAAGAAATAAAGAAAGAGAAAAAGTAAAGAGAAAAATTATTTCCACAGCAAGAGCAGTAAGATAACCGATTTCTCAACAGTGACAATGAAAGCCTGAAGATAGTGGAATAATAACCTCAGTGTGCTTACAGCCATACCTGCTACTCTAAAAGTCTATAGGCATAGTAAATATCTTTCAAGAGGTTAAATGAGGGGGCGCCTGGGTGGCTCAGTCACTTAAGCATCTGCCTTTGGCTCAGGTCATGATCTTGGGGTCCTGGGATCAAGCGCCCCTTTGGGCTCCCTGCTCAGTGGGGAGTCTGCTTCTCCCTCTCCCTCTGTGCGCTCTCTTTCTCTCTCTCAAATAAGTAAATAAAATCTTTTTTAAAAAAAGAGGTTAAATGAGGACGTAATTAAATAAACAAAAACTGAGTGTTTATGACCGACCGAATCTCATGAAAGAAATACTAAAGATGTACTTCAGGACAAGAAAAATGATCTGAAAAGGAAGACCTGAAATTCAAAGGAAAATATAGATTTATTTTTAGAAGATTTTATTTTATTTATTTGAGAGAGAGATAGAGAGAGCACGAGTGGAGAAGGGGCAAAGGGAGAGGGAGAAGCAGGCTCCTGCTGAGCAGGGCCCCTGGAGTGGGGCTCGATTCCAGGACCCTGGGATCATGACCTAAGCCAAAGGCAGATGCTTAATTGACTGAGCCAGCCAGGTGCCTCAGGAAAATACAGATTTAAAAAGTCATAAATATCTATGGGAAAATAAACTGATGATGTGCAATAGCAATAATAATGTATAGTGGTTCTAGAAACTATAATTAAAATTTTAAATAGTGATTATATTTTATTATCTTTAAATTAACATAAAAGTTACAGTAGTCTAGGGAATTTGGTTCATCCAAGAAAAGGATAAAGTTTTTGTTAAGTATGCATCTTTAATATCTAGAATATCATTTTTAAAAATGTATAACTTTCAAACTGTTGGTTAAAAATGGCATATAAAAAGTACTTAGCACAAATGAGAGAAATAGAGGGAAAAAAAATTAAGTGACAAAATAGGAAACAAAAATTAGGTGGATACAAAAAAAATATTACTCATTGAAAATAAATGAAAAGAGATATTCCAGTAAAAGTCAAAGAATTTTAGAGTGTAGGGAAAAAAGTCAACTCTATGTTATGTATGAGATATATTTAAAACATAGAATATAGAAAGTTGAAGTAAAAGTTTTGTCAGCTTTCTTTTGATCTCTGTTAGCATAGTATATATATTTCAATCCTTTTACTAATGTTAAGAATATAAAAGGTGAGGGACACCTGGGTGGCTCAGTCGGTTGAGCATCTGACTCTTGATTTTGGCTCAGATCATTATCTCAGGGTTGTGAGATTGAGCCCTGCATCAGGCTCCGTGCTCAGGAGGAGTCTGCTTGAGATTCTCTTCCTCTCTTCCTCTGCCCTTCCTCCCCCTCTTTAAAATAAATTAAATATTTATATTTTAAAGATTTTTTTATTTATTTGACAGAGAGAGAGAGCACAAGCAAGGCGGAGGGGCAGAGGGAGAGGGAGAAGCAGACTGCCCGCTGAGCAGGGATCCTGATGCAGGACTGGATCCCAGGACTCTGGGATCATGACCTGAGCTGAAGGCAGACACTTAACCGACTGAGCCACCCAGGTGCCCTAAAATAAATTAATCTTAAAAAAATAATGCAAAAGGTGATAAAGGTGCTATATCATAGATGTAGAAGAAGAGAGGGAAGATGTTATGACAGAAATGTTGAGAATGTAGACCAAAGAAGAATGTTTCTGGAAAAATATAATCCACCCTGACTCAATGAAAGAGTACAAAACTTAGACTTTCATAATCATTAAAGAAAGTAACTCAGGAGGCCTGGGTGACTCAGTTGGTAAAGCGTCTGACTCTTGATTTCCGTTCAGGTCATGATCTCAGGGTCATAGGATCGAGTCCCCTGCGCAGACACCCCCTTTGGCTTTGCACTCAGTGCAGAGTCTGCTTGAGGTTCTCTCTCTGCTCCTGCCCTGGCTCATGCTCTCTCTAAATAAATAAATAAATAAAATCTTAAAAAAAAAAATTCTTTGTGAAAAATCTTTCCACAAAAACTGCTGGGGCAGATGGCTTCACTGGCAATTTCTGTCAAGCATTCAAAGAATAAAAAGCTCTAATTTCATATTTCAGAGGATGTTAAAATTTATATTTCAAAAATATAAAGGATTTATTTTAGTCTAGATCCAATCAGGAGACATGGAGTACCCAGTGATTTAAACAGGGACATTTGATATAAAGAGTTATTAAGTCATGATAAAAGAGATGTAAGAGAATTGTACAGTGTATCCTAAGGCTGAGAGAGATCATCTGAGGATGGAAAGACTTTGAAGGGGCTTCCTGCCCCTACACTGGAGAAGATGTAGTTGCAGCCTGCTAGAAGGCAGAAAAGTTCACTGTGTACCTGGGTCAGAGATGGTCAAGAGGGAAGCAACCTTCTGGGTTGCACATGAACCTGCAGGGGCAGGCACACAGGCACACGAGTGTGCAGGGGCACTGGGTATGCTCCTGTGTAGGTGGGAGGCCTGAAATGCCTGGTGTCCACATTAGGAGAGGATAGATGAGCAGAGGGTGTCAGGGTGCCAGTGCTGGTGGAAGGCCTGGAGTGTGATCTTTCTACTGCAAGGACTGTGGAAAGTGACCATCAGGCCAGACTGGGGCTGTGAGTTTGCCAAGGGATCTATATCTCACATGTGTATATCTGACATACTAAAGAGGTGGCAGGGCATATGAGTGGAAATAAAAGGGATTTTCCAATACATTGTACTAGAAAAGGCAAAAATGAACAATTATCTCACATTGTCTTATTCTTGAGGAGTCATGACTAAAGGGGAAGGAACATCAGGTGTTTCTAGTTGCTAGAAATCTCATGATTCACAAGGATGTTGGTGAAGATTTATTAAGCTGAATTCTCATGTTCAGTTTTCTGTATGAATTGTATTTCAATAAAAAGTTAAGAAATGGGAATTTTTTTCATGGAAAGTATAGGGAAATACATCCAGGACCTTGGAGTAGGGAGGGATTTCTTAAATAGTACACTAAGTCACAAAACATAAATGAAAAAACTGGTTAGCTTACAAATATCATGATTAAGAAATTCCGTTCATCAAATGCACCATAAAGAGTAAAAAGACAATGCACAGAATGGGAGAAGTAATCCCAATACATATAACCACCAATTCTCTAAAACCCAGCATATATAGCAAATTTTTTCAAACTAAGGAGAAAATGAGAAACAAACCAGTAGAAACCTGGACAAAAGACGGGAAAAGGAAATTTGAAATGAGGATATCCAAATCCCTTATTAACTTATAAATAAGTGCTCAACCTCATTAGTGATTAGGTATATGCAAAGGAAATCTAGGAGATTTCAGATCACACCCACCAGATCGTTATAGATCTAAAAGACTAACAGTACAAAGTTTTGATGAGGATGTGGAAGGCTGGGAACTCTCCCCCTGCTGGTGTGAAGTAAAGCTGAATTGCAGTGATTCCACTCCTTAGCTTATGCTGTAGAATGGTGCTTCTCATCCTGTACTGCATGTCATTCACACAGGCTTTAATGTTCCAAGGAATCTTGTTAAAATGGAGATTCTGATTCAGCAGGTCTGGGTTAGGACCTGAGCATCTGTTTTCCTATCAAGCTCCCAGGTGATGATGATTCTGTTAATTCATTGACCATACTTTTCACTAGTACAGCCCTAGGGAATCTCTTGCACACATTGCACCAGAATGCACATACAAGAATATTCATAACAGCATAGTCTGTAATAACCTGAAACTAGAAACAAAATGTCATCACCAGTACAATGATGAATAAAAGTTATGGTAAATGCATCCAAGGGAAGAGTATACAGCAAGAAAGTAGACAACCTACATCCACACGTAGCAACGTGGATGAGTTTTATAAACATAATGCTAGCACTAAAAGCAAAACATAAAAGCCTTTTGGTATATGAAGTTCAAATAAAAAGGTAAAGCTAAGTTTTACAGTTTGATACCATTGGCAAATTTATTTTAAAAAGACAAAGTAATGTTTACAAGAAAATTCAGGAAAGGAATTAATTCTTGGGGGAAGAAAAACATTTTAGGAAAGAAGGGTTCTGGGGTGGTGGCATATATATTGTTTCTGGTACTAAGTGGTCCACTATTTGTTAAAAATTGTACACGTAATAATTTATGTGCTTTGTGTAGGTTACATTTTAAAATAGTAGATTTTTTAAAGAAAAAATTCACTACGAAAAGCAATGCTGTGTACCTATTCTGCTAGTGCCTTGGGAGTGGGAAGTCTTAGAGTGATCAACTGGCCCAGTTGGATCTGGACTGAGGAGGTTCCCAGGGTTTGTGACAATCAGTGCTAAAATAGAGGCAGTCTTGTGCAAACTGAGTTGGTTGGTGACTGTGCATCCAGACCATTTTACTACCAGAGAGGCCATTAAATACAAAGGATAAGTCCTGAACTTCTCATCAGTTATTGTAAAATTATGCTAGGAAATATAACAGTAGGAAGGCAGAGTAAACTCAGGGTTTAAAATAGGAATCTAAAGTTAATCCATTGGAGGGATTTATTTGAAGTTTCTAGTTATAGCATCTAGGGAAACGCCACATTGTTAAATCATAAGTTAGGTTTCTTTTTTTTTTTTTAATTTTATTTATTTGAGAGAGAGAGAGACGATTTGAGCAGGGGGAGGGGCAGAGGTGGAGACAGAGGGAGGGAGAATCTCAAGCACAGAACCTGACATGGGGCTTGATCTTGCGACCCTGAGATCATGACCTGAGTGGAAACCAAGAGTCTGATGCTCAACAGACTGAGACACCCAGGTTCCCCCACCCCCCATCAGTTATATTTCTTAAGAAGCCCCTGACTGCCAGTCTTGTCCTGGCTGGTCAGCTTTTCTGGATATCATGGGCAACTTACGGATTTTGACTAAGTTCTCTCACTTACACCCTCCAGTCTGGCTAACTAAGTCTCAAGAACTCTGTATCTCCAAGAGGATTTGAGTGCCCTGAGAATGTAGGACTCAGAACCCTAACTCCTCATTTTTATTGCTGTCCTCCTCTGTGAGATGGAAACTCTTCCACCTCCTGCTAGAGCTACTCATCATCCTTTAGTATCCAGCTCAAGTGTCCAATCATCACCTGTGAAGTTATCCCTGGACTCCTCAGGTAGAATTGCTTTGTCTCTGTGTGAACCTCCACACATATATCTAGTAAACACTTACTGCAAAGTGGTAGTGAGTTGTCTTTATTTACTTTTCCCTAATGGAATATGTATTCTCAAAGACTGGGACTGTGTCTTGTTCATCTTGTAGTCTCAACACTTAGCACATGCCTGGCACATAGTAAGCATTCAGTGTTTAGCTGTACCTGGTAAATACGAAATAAATACCTGCTGGGATTGTAGACAATAAAACCATGTATCGGACTGAAATACTAGGTGTAACAATGTATTTAGCCCTGAAGAAAACAACACTACATTATTATTCCTAAGGTTTAGTAAGTATCGCTTGCCTGAGTGAGTGTAACGGTGGTAAATAACACTTCTGTAAAAAAAAGAGGTATAAGAAAAAAAAGTAAAAAAAAAAAAGTAAGCTCTGATCTGTAGGCTACTCTTACTGAATGTAAATGTCTTAGAACATAAACCTCTCTGTGGTAGATACTCTGTTGTGTGTGAGTTCTGTTAAGTAACCACATTTATTATTCCTAATTAAGAAAAATAACTGATGTGTTTTTTCTCTCTAATACATATGGCAATGGCTGATACAAATTTTATGGACCCATAGACCTATTTGTGTCCCTAAATATATTTTTGAATCTATCCTAAATCTGAGGAGAACTATTCATTACTATGTCCTAACTCATAAGGAAACCAAAGTCAGTCATTCTTCAAATTTAATATCCTGGAAAAATATCCTAGTGTTCTAAAATATACTTTAAACCAATGAGAATCTCTGTTGTATTTGGATGATTGAGCTTTGAAGGAGCTCCAAATTTTCCTGTGCAGTCCATGAGATGGGTTTATAGTTTAGATAGATGAAGGCAATAACTGTTGAAATCACAGAATGTCCCTTCTTTGCTAAAGGGGGAAAAGAATAGTTTTGTCATTCCTGACTGCTTTGCAGAAGGTAAAATATTTCATTGCTTTTAAGTTGGAATTAATTTATAGCAACTATTCAAAGAATCTATTCAATTACACACCAATGAGTATGAAAATGGATTTTCTATTTTATGACCCTTCATTTTTATCAGTTTGTGCTAAGCTATGTCCACTGGGAAATACAGTGTATGTAAGGGATGTTTCTTTCAAGCATTTCATACATATGAATCTTTTAAACATGAGGTAATGAAACTATGATGGCAAACTATAATTCTGTTGCTTAAAAACAAATAAAAGCCAAGGTTTGACTTAAAGATTTACTGGGGTTTAGTAGCAGTTCTTCAAAGTGCCATTTATTAATTGTCATACTAATTACTTGTACCATCAGTCCTATAAAGCAAACCTCTGTGAGAGCATTTCCTGAAGGTAGTTTTTGTTTGTTTTCTTGCTTTTTAATTTTCTCTTTCTTTCTCCTCACTGTTTGGAGTATTTCTTCCTGAATATACACACTGAGAATTTAACTTTGTCCTTGATAGCCAAAATTTTAATATTGGTTAATTAACTTATAGTGACTTTTGAACTATTTTTTAAAATACAGAAAGCAAGATCTTATTCCTTAATTTGCCTGTTTTTCCAGTCGATTTTCCAACCAGATTTACAATCACTTTATTACAATTAAGGTAGTTTCTCTGGCAAAAGTTTTAAAAATTAGATTTAATAATTCATGACCAAGTGTGCTATAGAATATTTTGCAAGCTTATCTGACTTAAAAAATGGAAGGCTAATGCATGAAAATGAGTATAATTGAATGTTATAAAGTCTTCTTTTCCCAGGTTTCTAATTTTTGTCTTAAATTCCTCTGTGGGGCAAAATTTGGTTCAGAAATGTATTGAAAAAATATTTAAATGACTGGTGCATTTTCTCTTATTGTGGTTTAAAAAATGAGACCATTTATCTCCCACTTACAAAATTGGGAGAACACATAGACTTTTAAAAAGAATTCTTATGTTTTTCTTTTTTTTTTTTTTGAAGATTTTATTTATTTATTTGAGACAGAGAATGAGATAGAGCATGAGAGGGTCAGAGGGAGAAGCAGACTCCCTGCCGAGCAGGGAGCCCGATGTGGGACTCGATCCCGGGACTCCAGGATCATGACCTGAGCCGAAGGCAGTTGCCCAACCAACTGAGCCACCCAGGCACCCAAGAATTCTTATGTTTTTCATGATCTTAATTGTCCCCTAACCATTTTCATTTAATTGTATATGAATGAAAGTGGTTTTCCACAATTAATCTGTAGAGCATGAATTTTTAAAACGGTATTTATAATTTCAATTTTTAGTGTTTTCAATACATAATTAAAAATAGATAGGATTATGTGTGATTCTAATAACACAGGTCTTTAAAAACATTTTCCATTAGAATTAATAAATTGATGTAGAGAAAAATAATAAGTAAAATGGCTAAATAAAATTATAGTAATTCACTCATTACTCTTTAATTTTCTGTTTTTCTATTGTTTTGTCAGTTAGGTTTTTAATTATCAATGAAAATGAGAACAGATCTTTTCTGAAGGATACACCAAAGATGTCTAGTTGCTAAAAATCTTTTAATATATTTTTGGCATCATTAAAATTGCCTTTTATCAAAAGATTGTCCTCAAAATGAAAAACAAATACTTGGATAAAAAGAATAATTTATTTAGGAAAAGTGGGGATCTTAATTAAGGACAAAGCCTTAAAGGGAGATGCTAGAGTTAGAAAATATTGTTAGAATTTAAGGAATCAAAGAGGAAAATAGTTAAACAAGAATTTCAAGCAAGATCAGGAAGAACAGTAAAAGAAGAGAAAGCCAATGTTTTGTCTCATTTATAATGAGGAAGAAAATTCCTCTTTTATCTACTATTCATGGTAAATATGAGAATCAGACAAGACTATGTAGAAGTTAAGTATAAACTGTGACTACTTTTATAATGGAATATTAATAACTTGAATTGTATAATATTGCAGAAATTCTGAAGTTAAAAAGATTCTTCCATGCTAATTTAAAATACGCACAATACTGATTCTCCTTAATGGAAAACCACCTCAATGCCTTACTTAAAAAATGATTTTTAAAATTTGTTGCATTTGCTAGCGAAAGAATAAGAGCTTATTCCCAGAAAAACTACTAGGCTATTTAGATTTCGAAATGATTTGTTTTGTGACTGATTTATTCTGAAGATGAACTTTAAATTAGAAAGTACTTTTAAAGTATTTGGGAGGAGCTTCCCCCCCTTTTAAAAAAAATTTTATTATGTTATGTTAATCACCATACATTACATCATTAGTTTTTGATGTAGTGTTCCATGATTCATTGTTTGCGTATAACACCCAGTGCTCCATTCAATACATGCCCGCTTTAAATTTTTTTTTTTTTAGATTTTATTTATTTGAGAGAGACAGAGATAGTGAGATAGAGAGCACAAGTGGGGAGGAGAGGGAGAAGCAGGCTCCCCACAGAGCAGGGAGCTCGATGCGGGACTCGATCCCAGGACCCTGGGATCATGACCTGAGCTGAAGGCAGACGCTTAACTGACTGAGCCACCCAGGCGCCCACATGCCCTCTTTAATACCCATCATCGGGCTAACCCATCCCCCCACCCGCCTCCCCTCTAGAACCCTCAGTTTGTTTCTCAGAGTCCATAGTTGGGAGGAGCTTTTAACCTTTTAGGATTATAACTTAAATTTGATTTGACACCATAACATGAGTAATATAAATTGCTTATGTGAAGATGCTAATAGAAGGCACATAGAATATTTAATTTATCTTTATTTTTTATTGAAATATAACTTATATTTAGTGAAATGCTCACATCTCAAAGGTACCATTCATTAAGTTTTAAGAAATGGATATCAAGACACAGCATTTCTATCACTCCAGAAAGTTTTTGTCTGACCCAATCAATCTACCCCTACTCTACTCTCTGCCTCTAGAATTAAGCACTGACCTGATCTCTATTGTCATAGTTTAGTTTGGCCAATTTGGGAATTTCATATAAATGGAAACATACAGCATGTATGTTTTCTTGTCTGACGTTTTTCATTTAGCATGTTGTTTTTTTTTTTTTAAGATTTTATTTATTTATTTGACAGAGAGAGACACAGCAAGAGAGGGAACACAAGCAGGGGGAGTGGGAGAGGGAGAAGCAGGCTTCCCACGGAGCAGGGAGCCCGATGCAGGGCTGGATCCCAGGACCCTGGGATCATGACCTGAGCCGGTGGTAGATGGTTAACGACTGAGCCACCCAGGCACCACATTTAGCATGTTTTTGAAATGTATCCATGTTGCTGCATGTACCAGTTCATTCTTTTTTTTCTTTTTTTTCTAGAGGGGTCAGGGGCAGAGGGAGAAGGGAGGGAAAATCCTAAGCAGGCTCCAGGCCCAGTGCAGAGCCTGTAGCGGGGCTTGATCTCATCATGACTTGAGCCGAAATCAAGAGTTGACCACTTAACCGACTGAGCCACCCAGGCACCACAGTCTCCAATTTTTTTTTTTTTTTTTTAGAGAGTTGGAGGAGAGAGAAAGAGTAGTTCATTCTTTTTATTGCTATTGCTTAATAATACCACAGTGTAGCTGTCCATTCTCCTGTTTGTGGACATCTGAATTGTTTCCAGTTTTTAGCTATCGTGAATAAAGCTTCCAGTAACATTTAGTGCAAGTATTGGTGTGGGTCTATGTTTTCATTTTTCTTGGATTAATACCGGGCTGCGGAATTGCTGGGTTACAGAATAGATGTATGTTTAACTAAGAAGGAAAGTGGGTTTTACAAAGTGGTGAAACCATTTTCCATTTCCATCAGCTGTGTGTAAGTGTTCTGGTTGCCCCCCATTCTCCAACATTTGTTGTCAGTCTCTTTCATTTAAGCCATTTCAGTGGGGGTAGCTCTTTGAGGTTTCAATTTGCATTCCTCTGCTTGATGACTATTGATGCTGAGCACTTTCTCACATGCATATTTTCCATTTGTATATCTTTTGTGAAGTGTCTGTGTCTTTTGCCCTTTTTTTAAAAATTTTTTTATTGTTATATCACCATACATTACATCATTAGTTTTTGAGGTAGTGTTCCATGATTCATTGTTTGCGTGTAACACCCAGTGCTCCCTGCAGAACGTGCCCTCTTTAATACCCATCCCCAGGCTAACCCATCCCCCCACCCCCCTCCCCTCTAGAACCCTCAGTTTGTTTCTCAGAGTCCATCGTCTCTCATGGTTCCTCTCCCCCTTCATTCTTCCCCTCCTGCTATCTTCTTCTTCTTCTTCTTCTTCTTTTTTTTTAACATATAATGTATTATTTGTTTCAGAGGTACAGGTCTGTGATTCATCAGTCTTACACAATTCACAGTGCTCATCATAGCACATACTCTCCCCAATGTCTATCACCCAGCCACCCCATCCCTCCCACCCCCCACCACTCCAGCAACCCTCAGTTTGTTTCCTGAGGTTAAGAATTCCTCATATCAGTGAGGTCATATGATACATGTCTTTCTCTGATTGACTTATTTCGCTCAGCATAATACCCTCCAGTTCCATCCACGTCGTTACAAATGGCAAGATCTCATTCCTTTGCCCATTTTTAAAATAGAGTGATTTGGTTTTTTTTTTGTTACTGAGTTGTAAGAGTCTATATATTCTGGATTTAGCTCCTTGTCGGGCATCGTGAATATTTACTCATAGTGCATAACTTGCTTTTTTTTCTTTTTGCCTTTTCTTATGAGCAGGTTTTATTTTTGATGAAGTCCAATTTTTCATTTTCTCTTTTGTGACTTGTGCTTTGCGTCTTCTTTAAAAATCATTGCTGGTCCCAATGTTGTGGAGATATTCTATACTTTTTCCCAGGTAGCTTTGTTGTTTTAGCTTTTATGTTTCAACTTATGATTCCATTTGAAAAATAATTTTTGTGTATTGCTTAAGGTAGTACCGTTTATTGAAGAGATTTTTCTTTTTCCTTTGAGTACCTTTGTCAAAAATCTGTATTTTTGTGTGTCCATTTCAGGACTCTATTTCACTGGTCTGTTTATATATCCTTTTGCCAATACCATATTATCTTATTACTGTACCTTTATAGTATGTGTTGAAATTATGTGGTATACATCCTCCAATTTTGTTTCTTTTCAAAACTGTTTTAATTATTCTTGTTCCTTTGCTTTTCCACACAAATTTTTAAAGTTATCTTGTCAACTTCTAGAAAAAGTGCTGGCTGTGATTCTAATTGGCTTTGCTTTGAATCTATATATCACTTGAGGGATATAAAACAACAATGTTAACATTAAGTCTTCAATCCATCAGCATAATGTATCTCTTCATTTATGTAAGTCTTTAATCTCTCAGCAATATTTATATTTGTAAAATATATACTTTTTTATGTAAGGTTTTACATGCTATTTGTTAAATTTATTCTTAACTGATTTTTCTAATCGTTCATGCTACTATATAGAATACAATTGATTTTTAATTGATTTTGTACACTGCAACATTGTTAAATTCACTTACTAGTTCTACTAGTTTTCTTTTCAGTTCATTAGAATTTTCTACGTACACAGTCATGTCATTATGAATAAAGATAGCTTTACTTGTTTCTTTCCAAATTGTATGTCTTTTATCTCTGTCTTGTTTTATTGCACTGGTTAGAAATTCTAGCACAATGCTAAATAGAAGCAGTGATTACAGACATCCTATCTTGTTTCAAATCTTAGGCAGATGGTATCACTATCTCACCATCATGTATGACATTAGCTATAGTTCTTTGTATGTTCCCATTATCAGGATTAGGAAATTTCCCTTTTTCCTCGTTTGCAGTAAATTTTTTTTTTAAATCATAAATATGTGTTGAATTTTGTAAAATGTTTTGCTATGTATATTTTAATGATTATTGATTTTTCACTCAGTGTTTTACTGTAGTGAATTACACTATTAATTTTCATATATAAAACCAACTTTATATTCTTGGACTACACTTAATTGATCATGATATATTATGCTTTTCATATATTGATGGATTTGATTTGCTAATATTTTATTAAGGATTTTTGTGTCTATATTTCTCAAGGACATTGGTCTGTTTTTATTTCTTGTAAAATCCTTGTCTGGCTTTGCTATTAGGGTTTTAATGGCTTCATAAACTTAGTTGAATTTCCTGGCTTTCCTCCTGCAGCAGCCAACCACCACGTTGTCCTCATGCAGGTCTCTTTTGGAGACAGGCTTCTCTAGGCTCTTCTGCTCCACCTGTAAACTAAGGTTAGACCCACACATCTGCATCATAAAGGCGGTCTCTCTCAGATCTCTTGCCTTACCCCGGTCTTTTCCATCAGACTCACTGGAAGCCTTTATAAAAGAGTAGAAGAGTGGATGCAGATGCCCCATTTGGGCTTCTAAAATTCTATACTACCAAGTGAGTCTGCATTTGGCCTTTAAAGGTTTATAAAAAATTTCGGCTGTTTTTTTATTGCATGCTTCTATGATGGTCATCTCTTCTTCTCATGGTCTGTCCAAGGTGAATTGTGTGCTGTCTCTTTTTGGAGGAGCTTATCAACCTTGTATTCTGTCTCTTCTTGGAAGATCTTGTCAACTTGTTCATTAGTTGCTTTGTGACCTCAGCTCTCTTAGTGGTTAAAAAATTATTGTTTTATAGACTATCTGTCTTGTTCTCATTGCTAGGGTGCAAAAGATTTTTTGTGTGTGTGTGGCTTTATTTTTTTTATTTTTTTATTTTTAAAGATTTTATTTATTTATTCATGAGAGACAGAGAGAAACAGAGGGAGAAGCAGGCTCCCAAGGAGCGGGAAGCCCGATGCGGGACTCGATCCCAGGACCCTGAGATCATGACCTGAGCCGAAGGCAGACGCTTAACCATCTGAGCCACCCAGGCGCCCGTGTGTGTGGCTTTATATTAAGTAAAAAGTGAACTCTTATTTGAAATGATATTCCTTAATATTGTATCTGAAAGCCCACATAGTAGGTTTGATTTTCTGTCTCTCATCCTTTGACTCTGGCCTCCACTTCAGGATGTTTTCTCTCCTAGAATTAATAATACTGAGTGAAAATGCTTGATTAATTAGAGATATCCTTAAAGAACATACAGATGGTTCTCCAGTTCAAAGAGTGAAGGATCATGAGTAAAAAACCAGGATTGGAATCTCAGCAGATCAATATATTCTGAGCTTCAGTTTTTTCTTTTCTAAAATGGGAGAGGTAATCCCTGTTTTATCTATCTCCTTTTGGATGAAGCTAAAATGGGATGGTGTATGTAGAAGTTCATCTTAACATGCTAAATAGATGTAAGTTACTGATAAATAATTTTCAGAAAGATGAATATATAATTAAAACTTGAATCTCTGAAATGAATTTTTATTCTAATAGTTTAATATCTATAATTAATCATTAATGATCTTGTAGTAGTAGCTAGGGGAGAGCATATTTTATATACAGGAATAATTAATGGATATCTTTTGAGGACCTACTGTACGTGCTTTGCTTGTTGCTGGAGAGACACTGGTGAGCATGACAAAAGTTATTGACCTTGTAGTACTTATATTCTATTGGAGAAGACAGATAATAAACAGATTTCTGATGCTCTGCTCTCCCTGAGGAAGGTTCCGGCCTAGAATTTTACAATATTTTCAACAAAGCCACCATGTGAGGACTTGGTGGGGATTTTGCTTAGCTGAGCTTTCTTGCACCTTATTGTGCAGTTCTATTCTTTCTTTTTCAAACTAGATCTTGCCAGATAGAAAAGTATTGTTATTCATGTTTTGCTCTGCCGTCTGCTCTTTTTTTTCCTGATGATTAGCTATTTAATTCAAACTTTTCTTGGCATTGGAAAAGTTTATGCATTTTGGAATAAACAGATAAAAAAGCATTTTATTATGGAAAATCTAAATATATACAAAAATAAAGAGAGTAGGATAATAAACCCACAAGTACCCATCACCCAGCTTCAATAATTATAAATTCATGGCCATATTATTTCATCCATGCTCCCACTCAGTTCCCTTCCCAACTTGGGCTATTTAAAGCAAATTCCTTGCTATCCTTCCATAAATATTTTTCAGTTTTATTATAAAATATGAGGAATCTATTTTTAAAACACAACCAAAATATCATATCTAAAAATTAATAATAACTTAATATCAATTAATATCTAGTAATTATTCAAATTCTATATTTTTCCCATCATATTTTGATAGAGGCTTCATTCAGGTGGAGATGAGAGTTGTTATATAATTTTTGTTTCTATCTTTTACAAAGATAAAGACATTTTGGTATAAGTAATCATAATGGAAGAGAAGGTATCGTCTGAATTTTGAAGGCAAAATGATGTTGATTACAGTTTTTTTTTTTTTTTTTGGCTTTTTGAAAACTGACCATACAAAATGCTGTGCATGTTGGGTATAGGAATACAAATAAATTTTAGACATTAACCATGTCTTGTAAAGAATTTATGGACTTGTGGCTGAATTAAAACACAGAAAAAGGTGACCCATAATGAGAAAAAACAATGAGTTGTGTTCTGTCCCAGTGGTGGAGATGAGTGGTCTCAGGCTCCATGACCATTCACATTGTTAAATCATATCAGTGAGGTAGTTGCAAGGCATATTTTTCTTGATACTGAAAAGACAAAACTTTGAAAATTATTTAAATTTTCAATAATTAGAATGGATTCAGGCTTATCTTTGTAATCATGCCTGTCACATTCCTTTGAATTCTAATATGCTTTTTTGAGTGGAGAGAAAAGGTGATGGACCTTGAAAATTTGGCCTAGAATGTTAAGTATGCTTTGGGATGGTGGAGACTGGTTAGGATGTCTTATAGGGATATAGTAGTCAGGGTTCTCCAGAGAAACAGAATCAGTAAGATCCCCCTCAATTTTCTCTATCTCTTGATATAGATATAATTAGATCTTTATCTATATCTACTTATTTATCTATATATCTATATAGGGGTTTTGATAGATAGAGGTATAATTAGATGGAAAGATAGATACATGATAGATACCCTCTCTCTCATTCTTCATATGTGATCCCTTAAATCTCTCTCTTTCTCCTCTTGACTCCATATATGGAGAGATTTATTTTAAGGAATTAGCTTATGCAGTTTTAGAGGTTAACAAGTCCAAAATTTGAGACTGTCTGCTGACAGAATTCTCTTTTTGTGGGGAGGTCAGTCTTTTTCTTAAGGCCTTCAACTGATTGGATAAGGCCCACCCATGTTATGGAGAGCAATCTGGTTTACTCCAAGGAGATAGAAATGTTAATATAAATACCTTTACAGCAACATCCAGATATGTTTGAGCAAATATCTGGTCACTGTGTTTTAGACCAGGTGACACAAAATTAACCGGCACAAATGGAGACCATGGCATAGGCAAATGAGTGGACTTCAATACTTTTTTTAGGTTAAGGCAAGTATAACACTTTAACCAGAGGAAGGATTCATATATTGACATAGTCATTAATAAAACTAGTAATGTAAATTAAGAAATAAACTTTATTTTGTTCTAATTTATTCTTAAAGTTGCTGCTAAAATGATACATATTATGTTTCTCAAAAGAACCAAATTTTGTTGAATTTGATCTGTTGCTGTGTAGGAGTAAGAAGACAGAGCATCTGTGAAATATTTTATTAGTACAGTCAATTTTCATTTATTAGTGATAATGGAAACAGGGTCCACATGGCTACTGAGCTTTATAGATAATATTTAACACTTTAAAATCCAGAATTTTCATCATCCACCAGAACTTAGACTATTACTTGTATTTCTAACAAGTAGAAACACTGATTTATGTTTTACCTTTGCCTCCTTTCTGATGATGATTGAAAAGACTGAAAAGGATGAGTAGAAATTGGCTAATACTTAAGCCCAATACTTGTACTTTTTTATCACTGTAATACAAAATTCGTTTTGTTAGCTTATTTAACCAATATTGTTTGTTATATCTATGTGTGGTATTTGCTATATTTTTATTGACTTAGGCTTTGTGAATCTCTTTGTACTTAATTTTCTATAATACTCTGCCTGTGACTTAGTTAAGTTTCCAGCAGTCATACATGGTCTATACCTCTCAAGGTGACAGACTAACTCTCTCCTAGCTGTGACTAGGAGAGTAGAAAAGAATAGAGTGAAACATTTAGAATGAAAATACCGACATAAGCAGAGCTAAAATGCTGTTCTGTAATTATCCTTTTGTTTTTGCCACCAGAATCTTTTCTCCTGCCTTAATGTATTGCTTTAATGAATTTTAGTAAAGATAATGATACATTAATGAACTTCAATCTTCTGACAAGCCAATCATCAAAGACAGATGGAAATAACTAAAAATTAACAATCTTTCTTAGGGGATTAGATTCTTGTTTTTGTTTTCTAAAAAGGCCAGCTCATTCCAGAATTTGCACAGTTTTTCTATCTCATGCATAACCTGTGAATAAATAAAATACCAAAGATTTGTGACAAAATATTTTGTAGATAGTTTTGTTTTTTAAAACTTAACCACCCTATTATATTACAAAACAACCATATCTTCATCACAGAATTTCTGGAAAGCTAAATATTCAGGTCAACCTCCTTATACGTGGAAGGGAGTGGCATGTGCATATTTTTTTGACTGATGAATATATGTGAAGGCATCATGGGAAGTCATCCCCTCAACTTCACAGTCATTCTAGGTTCCAGAATTTTTAACGTTGGGATTATCAACTTGCTTCAGAGACAAGTAAAGGAGTTGCTTCACGTCTCAGCTAACAACCTACTTCTCTTTTGTTCATTTAGCATTTAAACTATTAAAATATAAGATTTGATTGTGTCAGATTGTTTCCATGTGGTACAGAGACCAAACTGGGAAGAGTTTGACCTAAATATGTTTGGTGTGCATACCCCCTCATGTCCAACTCATGTATGTTTGGCATCAAAGCCTTGACTAAAATCAGTAAGATCCATATTGTCCAAACATCAGTGCATAGTAAACCTGGAAGAATTAATTTAAAAAAAATTTTGGATTATATGAGACAAACATATGGCTAGTTATTTGTTGCTTCTTTTTGCAGGGGTGGGGCAGGGACCACTAAGAACACTCCACTACCATTCAATATCCACTTTTCTCCTGGAACTCTTGTCTTTTTTTTTTTTTGCCTAGAAACCTATGACATCATTGCCATCTGTAACACAAGC
The DNA here is from genome assembly GCF_002201575.2 of Neomonachus schauinslandi. Lineage (NCBI taxonomy): Eukaryota > Metazoa > Chordata > Mammalia > Carnivora > Phocidae > Neomonachus > Neomonachus schauinslandi. The sequence continues at coordinate 77,328,466 of NC_058404.1, forward strand.
ATCATCCAGTTCATTTTAACATTTATTTGTTCAAAACTATTAGTGCATATTCTGTACTAGGCATTGTGGTTGTGTGGAGGATAAAACAATGCACAGGACACAACTTCTGCCCACCTGGGGTTTGCAGTCAGTGGCCAGCACACGCTGTATTTGTCATAGTGCTTCTTGGCAGAAATGACAGGTGAGCTGTCTTCAAGAGGCATTTTCAGATCATGTGTTCAGACAGCTGCCCTCGTATTGCAGAAGTAAATCTGTGACATACCTAGTGCCTGGGCTTCTGCTTTAGTTAATCAAGAGTATTTTCTCAGCCTAAGACCAGGCTTTCCCAAAGCTACTACAACAAGCCGACCGTCTCTCTTACTTCCTGGGAGGGGAATATGAGTTTTGACTCTTTAAAGATATTGTATCTCTTCCCCCACCCCCCAAATGTTGTGGTCATTGAGTACAAATTTAAAGGAAGCCTTTATTTTTGTATGTATGCTTGTTATAAGGTTTAAACAAGTTGTATATTCATCTTTTTTTTTTAAAGATTTTATTTATTTATTTGAGAGAGAGAGAATGAGAGAGAGCACATGAGAGTGGGGAGGGTCAGAGGGAGAAGCAGACTCCCCGCTGAGCAGGGAGCCCGATGTGGGACTCGATCCAGGGACTCCAGGATCATGACCTGAGCCGAAGGCAGTCACCCAACCAACTGAGCCACCCAGGCGCCCGTATATTCATCTTTATAAGTAGAAAACGTCCTTGTTAGAAAAAAAGGGGTAAATGCCTCCTTAGAGGTAAATGTCCCTAAAGTTCTGTGATGATTTCTCTAGACTTTGCTTTTGTTCATAGTTCTTTTTTACATCATTTTTGCCTAAAATTGTATAGCCTTATTTTAAATGTGTTCTCTCTAAAGTTGCAATTAGTTATAATAAATTGCAGAAAATGTGGAAAATACAGAACACTATCACACAAAAAAGATAATCCTTTATTATTCTACCACCCAGAGATACTCACTGTGAAATTCTGGCGTATTTCCTACAATCTGTTTTCTGGGTATATTTTTCCCCTTAAACAACAGAGTGCCATAGGAATGCTCAGAAGTTGTTCTCATGATATAAGGAGACACTTCCTGAGGGGTGTTATCATGACGTAGGTGATTCTTTTTGAAGTTTTAAGAAGGAGAAAAGTTATTATTTAAGTCCTGTGAAAATGAAAACAGCGATTGTATTGTACTTTGTTATTCTTGTCTTGTTTACTGGGTCTCTGTGTATGTATTCCAAATCTTTAGCCATTGTAAGTGCACGACCGACCAACGTTGGTCATTGGTTACCCATTTTTGATAATCCTAGAACAAGATTCCATTTGAAAGAACATTTCATTTGAACTGTGAGTGAGTTCATGTTTATACCCTAGGAAACAAATTGTTTCATTCCTAAGAAAGTAGAATAAAGCAGAAAAGAAACTATGAGGTTAGGACTGGTGGGGCCAAGCTGTACGTCTGAGCTGTGAATCCACGTGACTACACGTGGTCCCGCTAGAAATGGCTGCACTGGTTAGGGGAAGAACTGCTGGTACTCTTAGCCCATGATTCTTAAACTCTTTTAACCTTAATTTTGATTCATGTCTTGGTCTTCAGATAGATGTTTTTTATTTAAACAAAAACACATGACTTTTCTCAACAGACTTTCAGGGCGTTCATATATTTGAGAATGATTTTTTTCCCTGATCTTTATAAATCGAAGACACTTTGGTTATAAAATTTCTGGTTCACAGCTTCTCTTTTCCCTGGAAATTCTGTTTGTGGTGTCCTATTATTTATTGGTTCTTTTGTTGTTTCACAGAAGACATTAGATAACAACCTGTGTTTTACACCTTTGAGATGTTTTTTTCTTTGTAAATGTGTATGAATTTTTTTAGTAGTTTAAATTTTCTTTATTCCTGTAATTTTGCAGAATGTACTGCATACAAATCTCTTTTAATTACTTTCTCCTAACACACAATAAGCCCCAACACTCAGAAGATTCCTATCTTTTTTTCCGCTCAGGAAATTATTATTCCGTAGTGTATGTTTTCTCTATTTCTGATTGTTCTGGTTTCATCTTCAGTAATGTATATGATTCCTTGGATGGATATTTATTTTTTGTCCTCTTTAATCTATAATCTTTTATCTCATAATTTTCATCTTTAGATACTTCCGTATTCTAGGAACACTATGCTAAATCCAGTCATTTGATACTCTGCACTGTCTCTTACAGTCCTACTAAGTTATGAAGTACATTTTAATTCTGTCATTACGTTTTAGGTTTCCTTGTATTCCTTGCCTTTTAAAAATGACTCATTTCTAATTTTATTTATCTTGCAAATATTATTACTATTTAAAGTCTTAGTTTATTTTCTCCCTTTATTGCTTTTGGCTTCTATTTTAAAGAGTTTGGCTTATTAGAGTACAATGGAATGCCAGTACTAGTCTAAAATTTTCTTCTGGGTCTTTTAGAATATTTTTGACTTAAACTCTTTTACTAGATTTTCAGAATTGCTGACTGTATTAATTTCCCAGGGCTGCTCTAACAATTTACACACTTGGTAGCTTAAAACAACACAAATGCATTCTCTTACACATCTAGAGGCCAGAAACCTGAAATCAATTTCACTGGACTAAATGGAGATGTTCCCCAGGACTGATTTTTTTTTTTTTGAGACTCCAGGGAAGAATGTTTCTGTGCCTTTTCTGCTTCTCAAGGCTATTTGCATTCCTTAGCTTATGACCTATTCCCCAAATCACTTCAGTCTCTTGCTTCTGTCATCCATTTCCTTCTCCTCTTCTGTAGGCAAGTGAGGACCCTTGTGAGTACACGTAAGGCCCATTAAGATACCCCAGGTAATCTTCCCCTCTCAGGATTCTTTCTTTTTTTTTTTTTTTTAGAGAGAGAGTGAGAGAGTGTGTGATGCAAGTGCGGGGGTGAGGTGGGGTAGGGAGGGACAGAGGGAGAAGAGAGAGTATCCTAGGTGGGCTCCATGCTCAATGTGGAATGCAATGCAGGGCTCGATCTCATGACCCTGAGATCATGACCTGAGCTGAAATCAAGAGTCTAATGCTTAACTGACTGAGCCATCCAGGCACCCCTCAGGATTCTTAATTTAATCATATCTGCAAAATCCCTCTTGCCATGTAAGCTAACATTTATAGGTTTCAGGGATTGGGATGTGAGTACCTTTGGGGCCATTGTTCAGTCTTCCACTGGGACCTTTCCCCTTGTGTCACTGTCACTGGGCTTCAAATTCAGAATGACCTGGGTTTCCACAACTGCTTACTAGCTGTCTGAACTTGGGCAAGTGACTTAATTTGCTTTCTTCTCTGTTAAACTAGGGTTATTGTGCAGATTAGATCAAGTAGTGCATGTAAAATATTTAGCAATCTTGGTCCTCAATAAACGTTAACTAACACTGCCATGATCAGTATAGGCCCCAGTATGTTTAGTCTGCCCTGAATGAAGAGAAATAGCTCTATGCACAGTGAGTGATGACAAACAGAGAGAACATACGGATTTTTCTCTCCTCTGCTGCATGTTCACTTGGGTGTGTCAGTTATCTTTCCTGGTTCTATAGTTGATGAGCAGGTATCAATGCCCACTTCTCTGCCTACTTCTCAGTAACCCAGAGATGTCCATCTGGAACAGTCTGGCTCTACTGAGGTGGGGCCGTTCCTATTCCACACCTTCATTCCTTATTATTTTTAGCTGTTCAGTGCATGAAAATTACAATCCCCGTTATGCATCTCTATCAAGTCCTGTCAGTCCCACCCTCTGCAGAGAGCTCTTCCTTTACAATAGGCCTCTGTCAAATCCTGGTGCTACAGTCAGGATTGCTCCCTCTCCTAGTTGTGTCCTGAGACTTGGGGTGTCTAAGTGGATCCTGGTAGTTGAGGAAATGGAAAGGGAAGTGTTCTCCAAAAGCAACACCCACATTGCAGAGAAATGGGTTTTGTTCTTTTTTCTTTATCTTTTTTTTGGGAGATATTAAGCCTTTTTCTAACATTTTTCAGATGGGTTAGGAATTTTATTATTATGTAAAGGTCACTAATTGCTTTCCTCAATTCACTTCTGTCATCTTAATTAAAGAAATTTTTTTTTTCTCATCTGCAAATTGGTAATAATAATTGGTTAGACTTAATTTTTTGTGACCTTGAGATTTTCATCTTTTCCTTTATTGTTACAATATTTTAGTGGGACTGTAAAAGGGGCTGCCACACAGCCAAAAGTCACAAAGACCTATTGAACCAGCAATGATTCTTTTTAAATATTTATTTTTTTAAAGATTTTATTTATTTATTTGACAGAGAGAAACACAGAGAGCGAGGGAACACAAGCAGAGGGAGCGGGAGAGGGAGAAGCAGGCTTCCTGCCGAGCAGGGAGCCTGATGCGGGGCTCGATCCCGGGACCCTGGGATCATGACCTGAGCCGAAGGCAGACGCTTCACTGACTGAGCCACCCAGGCGCCCCTCTTTTTGAACATTTTTAAAATCCACTTTTAGCATGAAAGTATTTGCCAAACTTGTTCAAATACTTGGCAATTCAGAAACATATGCAGCCGTGATGCCACTATTCTGTATTATATTATATCCTAATAAGAATGAAGTTCTCATATATTTTTCTAACTCACGTCAAGTTTATCCTGCTTCTTAGTATTTGCTCTGTATCTATAAACTGATCCCATCAGAAGCCAAAAAAAGAATTATAGGTATGTCTTCCTTGCTGTCTTTCAGCATATGCTTAAATACAAGTGTTAATTAGAATCTGGTACAAAAAGAGTTTATCCATATTTCTTAGATGTTTTATAATATAAGATTTGGGAGCCATGAATATTAACTGGTATTCAGGAGATATACATGAGTTAGTCTGTTGAATCTTTATTTTTATTGAATCCTTTGGAAACAGCTCCTTTAAATAAATGAAAGAAGGTAAATAGTTTAAGCAATTTGAGAATACATATTGTTCATTTTTGACTAGAAATTAACAATATGATTGATTTAAATGGACATTTCAGTTATTGATTCTAAAATTTGAACTAATATAACAGATGGAATTCAGCTGCCCAAGCAAGCTTCTGGGGTTTGATTATTCAAGTGATTAAGATGCTATTTGTCAACTCTAGTTTACCACCCCTTTTAATTATATAGATAATCAAACTAAGAACTGCTAATTCTGTCTCCTAACTATTAATTGTTTGTAATTATCCACAGATTAAAACTGCATGTGCAATTAACTCAAAGAATTAATTGATACAAGGGAATTGATAAAAGGGAAACAGAACAAGCTTGGCATAAAAAAGGCTCTAGGGACACAGGACCAATTGAACCCACTAGTGTCTTGGGCTCTGTCATGTCCTCTTAAAGATACTTCGCACTTTCATTTGGACTTCAGCTCTGTAGGAGACAGCTGCGTAGACTATTTCTTATGAACGATTTCCATTATTACATTATATATTATTATTATAGACTGTGTCTTATTTCTTCTTTCATGGTTGACTGAAACAGTGTATTTGAAAAGTTTGAACTTCTACTGTCTTTGGGTCTTTTGCTGATATTCAGGTGACTTGGACAAATCTATCCATTTGCCACCTGAAGGCAATGTTTGTCACTACAAAGATTACAGAAGTGGTGAATGTTTTAGCTAGGTAGGGATTTTTCCTTCCTTCTTTCCTCTTTCTTTCTTCCTTCTCTTGGCAATACCACCATAGTATAGGATCTTATAGTTTTCTGTGAGTCATTTGAGTAATTTTAGTTTCTAAAATAACTATGCTTATTAAATTTTAAAACTATCTCTCACCTATGCAAAGAATTGGCTCATTGTTAACTACATAAATTTAAATAAAAATGGGAAATAAAATAGAAAACCACCCCCCAACTGAAATGTATTTAAAAACTATTACCATTATAACATCAAGATGATGCTAGAAAGTGAGGGAAGATAATCTGGTGGAAAATATTTGGTGTTGGAAAAAAAAAAAATTTAAAAAACCCATTTTAAAGTTTTTTTTTTCATTCCTTCAGATATTTATATCAGTTGCATTGTATGGGGCCCTTCACTCTTAACAGTTTTGCTGATTGGCCTTTCAGTCAATACCAAAGAAGCCCAGGAGCATATATTGAATTTATGCTTGGGGCACAGCATTATATTCAGCTTTATAGGAAGTACAAAGCAAGTCAAAGATGTTTAAGTTTAGAAAGGAAAATAAGATATACAGGAGACAACAAAATAACTTGAACTAAATATATAATATTATTCAAAAAAAGTCTAAATAAGTATTGAGGAAATGCAAAGGCAGGAAGACATCAGTATGGGTAGTGATTTAACAAAATTTTTAGGTTCCAAGTCAGCTCCTGTTCAGTTACTGACTCCTTGTTAATCTGATGGAAACTTTTTGGTTTCTTTCCAAATTTTGATATTACATTTCCCCCAGGTTTGTTGAATATCAGAATATTTTCTTCCATCCTGCTGGCTGTTAAACTGGGATTACTGAAAAGATTTCTTATTTTTCCACCTGTCAATATACAGCCTACTCTTGCTCACCCTCATCCCAGCATTCAGAATCTCTGTTCCTCTGTGGCACTATCTGTGAAGATTGTTGGCTCCGTGAGGGTTTGGGAACCTTTAGTCTGACGTATGACTTTGGTCTTCAAACTATCAGTTTATAACTTTTGACTGACTTTGTGGAATAAACTGGAATTTGAAGCAAGTCACCTTCTGTGCCTGGCTTCTAGAGGAGTCATTAGCATACATCAGTGTGTGAATGATTACCTTGAGGATTTTAGTGGAAGGTTTACTGCTTCTTGAAGTGGAAAAGTTATATTTTCTGGTGTGATACCTATATACCGGAGAAAATAATGCATGGCCTTCTCAACTACATGAGTCTGTTTTGTGGGTAAACAAGATAAAATATTTGAAGTGCTCTGGACTGTCTTGGAAAAATAATTTGTATAGCATTTAGTTTCATTTTGGGTTGGACAGTTCAGTGATCAGGAAGACTCCCTTTGCCTGTGAGATCTCACCTCCGGAGGCTAATTCTTGTTCACCAGTGTTTACATAGCTACCTTAATTGCATTGCTGACGAACCAGAAGCATGGTGCAATTCCAACCAAGATACTGTCTTTGTCCTGAAAGGGTTTATAAATTTAAAAAGAGATTGGAAAGAGATGCCCAATTATCTAAAATGTGAAATGCCCAATTATCTAAAATGTGAGAACACTTATTGTAGAAGTTCATTAAGGGAAGTAGGTGGGCCAGAGATAATGCTAGTGAGTTGAGGAATGCCTCAAATTACTCAAGAAAGCTTCATAGGAAATGTGAGAGCTTATACATCTCTAATAACCCTATGCTCTCCTTTTATATCCCCCTGGGGTTATAAAAGTCCCCTGTTAAAGTATAATGTGTATGGCCTTTCCTTTGCTAGCCTCTTTCCAGATGCTAATACGTTCACTTTCTTCATAATCTTTCCATTATTGGCATTTGTTTCCACTAAAGAATTTTATTTATTCATATTGAGTTGTGATTGAAATATATGATTACTTATGTTGCTTCTTCTAGAGACTTTGCCTTTTTGATAGAGGACAAAGATTCTTTTTGACTGAAATGGGAGAAATTATATACATATAAAATCAAAACGGGGTAGATGTGTGCATGTTATTGATTGGAATATCTCTGAGATAACATTACATTTTTTATTCTTTTATGTTCCCACTCTGCCTCCCTATAAGACACTTAACTTATGATCCTGTAAGTAAATTGAAGCAATGAAATGAGAAAATTTATTACTTCTGAGTTTTCTCTAAATTTATCTTAAATTAGCCAGTCCATGGATGACTCTATTAAATCGAAAGTTTCAGGAAAGAATATATGTATATAAATAAGTGTTAGAAAGAAAATTGGAAATGTGAAAACAGTTTGATTCATTTTGGATGGTAGGATTGAACTGAATTTTTCCTTCTTTTAAATGATTAATGTTTCTGAGAAATAAATAAATCTTAAATCTCGTCATCTTTTAAAAAAAATTTCTTTGCGGAAATCCCATGTTAACAACTGTCATGAGACCGAAGAAATATGTGGGTATATGTTGGCTGACCTTTTCCTCTTTCAACCTATTTACTTAAGCACTCTTAATAATTTCACTTACTTTGCAATTTCAAAACGTGTGCCTTCATCATAATTCTGATTTTTCTTTTAAAGTACTGATGTAAGAGAGAGAGAAGCTTTCCTTTGATTTTTGTAAGTGCTACTCACAAATATGATTTTGCTTTAAAATCATATTTAAAAAAAGAAGTCAGTGTTCTTGAAGAGAAGAGAGTCAAAAGAATGAACCTATTTTCTGATGGGCACGCTGTTTGCAATAAAAACACAAGAGCTTCGCTGTATGAGAGAGCCAATTAACTGAGGCCTCTCTGTGCAGTACTATGGCTTCTCCATCTCCCTGATTAGATGACAAGATGTGATTTTAATACAGAATAATGGGGCCATAAAGATGATTCACTTTCCTCTTTGTAACACTAAGAAGTATGATCAGTGTGTACTTTTCTTGAATAAAAATTGTTTTAACCTACATTGATATTTCTAACAGACAAAACATTCTCCGATTGGAGAGGAATTGTGCCAACAAAGTCTTCCCGTATGACTCCTCAACCCAGCTGGCCTAGTTTGTATGGGTCATCATCAGTGCTTCCGGATTACTGTCCTGTGAGTATTTGTGAAACTGGACATAGAGTTGAATTACCATTTTTTTTTTCTGGCACGTTACTGGGTTAATTTTGATATGTGAGATTTCCTATGGACCTATTTCAGTCCTAAAATGATTCACCATTGAAATTCATCTTTTTCCTGAAGCAGTGCTTTTTGTTCAGTTATCGTGTCTTGTGTAAATCTTGCATCGTGCAGACCACTGTAACTCCTAAATATGTGTATTAATTTTTATTTGAAGAGTACTGATAGCCAAAGTGATCATCACAATGGTTTGCCCGAAACGTGATAGTAACTGTTTTTGTAATGGTACCTGGACTGTCAAGTAAATAGAATGGAGGCCAATGGAACATGAAGACATCTGTTAGGAGTGTGTGACAATTAGAGGACTAAAAAAATCCAAGGACGATTTCAAGACCACACATTGATGTTTTTCTGAATGAGGGCTCTCTAAACTGAAACATGGGACTCTGGGACTTGAAAATGGAATCCAAGCTTCACTATTCATCAGGGCAAGTATAAATAGTAGAGGAAACTCATATATATATATATATATATATATATGGGTTTCTTATATCTTCTGTGTGTCTGTTCTGGGTGTGAATGTGCCTGTCTCATCCTTTCTCTGACTTTTTCTCTCTTTTCGTATCACTAATTATTTTTCTTCTTGACTTGTCATTTGTACTAGTGTCCTTGGGCAGCCATAACAAAATACCACAGACCGGTAGCTTAAACAACAGAGATGTATTTCTCAATGTCCTTAAGGTTGGAAGTCTAAGATCAAGCACCCAACAGGGCTGATTTCTCCTGGGGCCTCTCTCTTGTTGGCTTGCAGACAGCTGCCTCCTTGCTGTGTCCTCACATGGCCTTTCCTGTATGTGCCCCTGTTGTCTGTCTCTTCTTATGAGAACATTCTCATATTGGATGAGGGTCCTCCCCTTATGAACATATTTAACCCAATGGCTTCTTTAAAGACCCTATCTCCAAATACAGTAACATTGGGGGTTAAGGCTTCAATGTATGCATTTTGAGGTGACATAATTCAGTTTAGTCAACGGAAATATATTGAGAAATTATTTTTTCCTGTCTATTGAATTGTTCTTTATCTACAATTTTAAAAAACAAAGGTTGAGTTTTTATATTTTTCCTATAAACCAAAACTTTTGAATCATGTCAGATTTAAGTAATGTTGCTAAATTTGTGAGTACATTTACTAAAGCTAAACACTGTTTTAGGCAAGGACATTATATGAATATCATTAAGGAAAATAATATGATGTCTTTAACAAAAGCAATACCCATGGAAGGCTATTTTTATTATTTCCCAGTAAAGGTAAAAAAATGAACTGCTGCTTCTAAGCCTTTCAGCTCTACCCTGTTTTACACTAACACTGTAAAGACAGCTCCTAGCTGTGTGACAAACTACATTTAAATGTATTTCTTTGGGGGATATATCTAGCAGGGGTAGACTTGATTGTGGAGAGCTCCAAATGTAAAACTGGAGTATTTATTAATTGCTGAGTGGGAAATTAAGAACACATAAGACTATTAACTATGGCTTTGACATAAAAGATAATGCTTTGGGTATGTGCACTTGTCTAAACAGATTGGAGTGGACTGGAGTGGAGACTGGGTGAGCATGAATAGGCCTTTTGCATCAGTCCAGTTAGAGGCTTGTATCTTATCCTTGCAAACCAACTGTATGGGGGGTGGGGCTGTGAATGGGTAAGAGGGAGTAAGATTCAAACCTTCAAATTTCTTTCCTGAAGCTTATTGCATTATCATTTTCCACCACTAAAAGTTTAAACGGCTTTTTAATTAAAAAATTTTTTAATAAAAAAGTTCTCCAGAACTTTTTCATCTTTCCAAACTGAAATTCTCTATCCATCAAACACTAAGTCCCTGTTCTTCCCTCCCCTCATCTCCTGGCAAAAAAACATTCTACTTTCTGTCTCTTATAATTTTGATTTGTCCTTTTGTGACTGGCTTATCTCACTTAGCATAATGTCTTCAAGGTTCATTCATGCGGTAGCAGTTGTCATAGCTTCCTTCCTTTTTAAAAAGACTAATATTCTATTGTATTTATATACAGGTTTCCCCGTTATCTAAAGGTAGAGCATTCCTATGAAACATTTTTGTAAGCTGAAATTACATAAAGTGAAGAAATTACCATTGATTCTATATGGAAAAATGAGTATTCCCAGATCCAAAAAAATAACTTCTCCTAGGCTTTTCTGATATCTTAGGACACATCTTGCTAATGGGTGAACAACATACTTCAAGATTAGCACAGATGCTCACAAGACACAGTTCAAAGCTATGGGAGCTTGATGCTGAGATGCTTGCTGAGTGTAGTTTACAGGGGAGCTTGCCAAGGGCACTCTCACTGCTTGGGTCGCTCTGCCTTTCTTATGGCTTGCTGCAAAACAAATGCTGAATGCTATTTTCACTTTTCACCTTTTTTCATAAAAGCCAAAATCCTCTTTGGATTACTTTGGGTTAGCAAAAACAGGTACTCATGTAGATCCTTCCTACAAGGGAAGTGGCAGAATGCGAACTTTCAAAAAGCAGGGAATACTTGTACTATATTTTGTTTATCCATTCATTTGTTGGTGGACACTTGAATTGCTTCTACTTTTTTGGAAATTTTGAATAATGCTACTATAGATATGGTTTACAAGTATTGTTTGAATCCCTGCTTTCACTTCTCTTTGGTATATATCCAGAAGTGGAATTGCTGGATCATATTGTATTCCTGTGTTTAATATTTTAAGGAATCATCCATATTGTTTTCCACAATGGCTGTACCATTTTACATTCCTCGTAGCAAAGCACAAATATTCCAATGTCTCCACATCCTCATCAGCACCTATTATATTATACACTTTCTTGATAGCAGCCATACTAATGGGTGTGAAGTGGTACATAATCTTGATCTGAAGTTTGTTCAATCAGTCCAAAAAGTAAATAGGAAACTGAGAGTGTAGAAGCCTACATTGATAAAAGAGGAGGGAGAGAGGGCATAGAAAATCCTGTCTTTGATTTTGTTAGAGGAGAGAAAAATTTTGCACCTTCTGCTTTCAAAACACTCTCTACAGCATATCTACTCTTCTCAAAATTTTAATTTACTCAAATAAGGAAGTGACTAAAAAAATACCATCCCTTTTGAGCCTGACGGTTTTGTTTCCTTTTTGAAGTATTTTGAATCCTTATATGTTTTCAGTTCTAATTAAATAATAATTTAATAATGTTATATGTCTTTAGTTTTAATGTTTCATTTCTGCAACTGCAGTCTTATTGTATTAGAAAGATGTTATTAGAATTTCTAGGTACTTTAAGCAATGACATATGGCTCCCTAAAACATCTTTAAATGAAGTTAAAGAAACTGCATCCTGAAGAAAAGGTTACTAATGTTACTTTTTATGATCTCTGAAGTACTGAGATATTTTTTTTTTAGATTTTATTTATTTATTTGAGAGAGAGAATGAGAGAGAGAGAGCATGAGAGGGGGGAGGGTCAGAGGGAGAAGCAGACTCCCTGCCGAGCAGAGAGCCCGATGCGGGACTCGATCCAGGGACTCCAGGATCATGACCTGAGCCGAAGGCAGTCGCTTAACCAACTGAGCCACCCAGGCGCCCCAGTACTGAGATATTTATAGTCTTAATTGTCTTGAAAGATAATATTTATTCAAGATAAGTGAACACCTAAAAATGTAATCCCTTGTGTAACATAAAAATGTAATATTATATAGCAATAATATAGGAAAGACCACCATCTCCAACTTTCTTGCCACAATTTCATTTTATCATTCTTCTTTAAAAGGTTTGCTAACTTGGGGAGCTTGGGTGGCTCAGTCCATTAAAAGTCCGACTCTTTTTTTTTTTTTTAAGATTTTATTTATTTATTCATGAGAGACAGAGAGAGAGAGAAGCAGAGGGAGAAGCAGGCTCCCAAGGAGCAGGGAGCCTGATGTGGGACTTGATCCCAGGACCCTGGGATCATGACCTGAGATGAAGGCAGACGCTTAACCGTCTGAGCCACCCAGGCGCCCTAAAAGTCCGACTCTTGATTTCAGCTCAGGTCATAATCTCATGGGTCCTGGGATCAGCCCTGGTTGGTTTCTGGCTTGGCGGGGAATCTGCTTGAGATTTTCTTCCTCTGCCAAATCCCGCCTGCTCCCGTGCTCTCTCTTTCTCTCTCTAAAATAAATAAAATCTTTAAAAAGAAAAAAAGGGTTTGCTAACTTTATAATAATGTATGAAGCAATCTTGAAACCTATAACCTGGAGGACTGTAGTTGTGGAAAACAACCTTGGTATTTTTTTTTTTTCTGAGCCACACTCCTTTATTATAAAGGCACCATTCATGGGTTAACCCATTAAAAACCTTCTTTTTTATTTTGTTATGTTAGTCACCATACAGTACATCATTAGTTTTTGATGTAGCATTCCATGATTCATTGTTTGTGTATAACACCTAGTGCTCCATGCAATACGTGCCCTCCTTAATACCCATCACCGGACTAACCCATTCCCCCAACCCCCCTCCCTTCTCAACCCCCAGTCTGATTCCCGGAGTCCATAGTCGCTCATGGTTCATCTCCCCCTCTGATTTCCCCCCCTTCATTTTCCCCTTCCTTCTCTTAATGTCCTCCATGCTATCCCTTTTGTTCCACAGATAAGTGAAACCATATGATAATTGACTTTCTCTGTTTGACTTACTTCACTTAGCATAATCTCCTCTAGTCCCATCCGTGTTGATGCAAAAGTTGGGCATGCGTCCTTTCTGATGACTGAATAATATTCCATTGTATATATGGACCACATCTTCTTTATCCATTCGTCTGTTGAAGGGCATCTCGGCTCCTTCCACAGTTTGGCTATTGTGGACATTGCTGCTATGAACATTGGGATGCATATGACCCTTCTTTTCATTACGTCCGTATCTTTGGGGTAAATACCCATTAGTGCAATTGCTGGGTCATAGGGTAGCTCTATTTTTAACTTTTTGAGGAACCTCCACACTTTTTTCCAAAGTGGCTGTATCAACTTGCATTCCCACCAACAGTGTAAGAGAGTTCCCCTTTCTCCACAACCTCGCCAACATTTGTTTTTTCTTTTCTTGTCAATTTTTGCCATTCCAAGACCTTGGTATTTATCAAAATTCTGAGAAGGAAAAATTAACGTGTTTATCAATAGTGCTCTTAAAAATAGCTAGGATAAAAACAAATATTGACAGAAATTTGTATATGTGAAATAACTTTTATTCATTAGTTGTTAGTAAGGCAACCCTCTCCTCAGTGAGCGGTTATTAACTATTTTGCAGTGCTCTCCCTGAGGGGACATATGCCATTTGGTGATACCCTAGAATGAGGATGAAGTGACAAGTGAGGGAATGCCAAGAGTGTGCACATGCATCCATGTGGTGATGGGTGATAGGGTTCAGGGTAGCAGGTTAGAGGGGAAAGAGCATTTATGGTTGTCTGAGGTGGGAGAGCAGGGTGCATTTCAGGAATTGAAAGTTCATTGTGACAAAAGTGCAGTGTTAGAAGGGGCAAGTGGTAAGAAATGAAACTGAAGAGATAAGCAAGTCCCTATTATCATCAAGTGCCTTGTGGGAAGACTGTCAGTCACTTTATCTTCCTGACCCTGGTTACAAAGAATTTGCCTAACCTTGACACTTGGAAGTAAGGGATTACAAGCAAATAGAATTCAGTTTAATAATTGGTTGCATTATAAACTGTTTTGTGTTTCAGAGAACAAACTGTGAGTCAGTCCTCTGGGCATTTGGCTTCTTTCCCCTCTGTGCCGCCCATCTTCCCCCTTCTCTAGGGGAACACATCCTACATAAGAAAGAAAAAAACAACTTGCTGGTCATATTTTTTAACATACTTATAGTTTCATCTCATAAACAGAATTCATTAGTTTTATAGAAACATGTTTTTTAGAAATGAAAAAAGAAATTTCAAATATAACATCATTCTTCACATAAGCATAATTTTGTTTTTTTTTGCTTTTTTGTTTTTATTTTTTATTAAGTTTTTAAATTTTAATTTCAATATAGTTAACATACAGTATTGTATTAGTTTCAGGTGTACAATATAGTGATTCAACAGTCCTCCACATCATTACTCAGTGCTCATTGTAAGTATACTCTTAATCCCCATCACCTGTTTCACCCATCCTCCCCCAGGTTCCCGCTGATATGCTTTATTTTAAACGAGTACCCTCAGTTGAAGTTATTATTTTTTTCCAGCATGAACATATTTTACTTGAATCACACTTCAGGATATATGGTTCTAAAAGATATATATATACATATATATGTGTGTATATATATAAAACATTACATCCAAGAAGAATAGAATACACATTTTCTTCAAGTACACAAAGAAGAATCCCCTGGTTAAATCACATAAAAAGAGACATAACAAATATCACATTTAATAAGACTGAAATCATACCAAGTATATTTTCCAGCCACAATGGTACAAAACTAAAGATCAACAATAAAACAAAGTTATAAAATTTACAATGTAAGTATTAAATATTTAATATGTAAATATTAAATAACACACTACTGCACAACTAATGGGCCAAATAAGAAATCAACCAGCAAATCAAAATATGTCTCCAAACAAAAGAAAAAAAACCACAATATTCCAAAACCTATGGGATGCTGCAAAGTAGATGTTAATGCGTTAATGCTTGTATTAAGAACAAAAGTTCAAATAAACAACATTACACCACAAGGAACTAGAAAAAGAAGAAACTTAGCTGAAATTTAGTAGAGGAAGGAAATAACAAAGAAAAATCAGAAATAAATAAGAGACCAGAATAAACAGTAGCATAACATTGAAAATAATGACCAGTTTTTCCAAATAAACAGAAGTGCAGTGCTTTAACTACATTAACTAAGAAAAAAAAAAAAGAGTGAAGACTCAAAAACCAAAATGAAAAATGGAAGAGAAAACAATACAACAGATAACCACAGAAATACATAGTGTGGTAACAGATTACTATAAGCAATTATATAATAACAAATCAGAAGACTTAGGAAAAAAATCCAGATAGTTCCTAAAAACACACAATTTACCATGATGGAATCATGAATCTTGAATCCAAGAAATAGGAAATCTTCTTAGACCAATAACAAGAATGAAAGTTGAGTTAGGAATCAAAAATCTCCTAGCACAGAAAAGTCCAAGACTACATGGTTTCTTTGGTGAATTTTTTTTTTTTAAAGATTTTATTTATTTATTTGAGAGAGAGAATGAGAGAGAGAGCATGAGAGGGGGGAGGGTCAGAGGGAGAAGCAGACTCCCCGCCGAGCAGGGAGCCCGATGCGGGACTCGATCCAGGGACTCCAGGATCATGACCTGAGCCGAAGGCAGTCGCTTAACCAACTGAGCCACCCAGGCGCCCCTTCTTTGGTGAATTTTACCAAACATTTAAAAAAACAATTAATGATAATCTTAAAATCAAAATCTTACAAATAATGGAATAGAGGGAACCCATTCAAAATCATTCTTTGAGGCCAGTACTACCTTGATACCAAACAGGATAAAAACGATACAAGAACAAAAAGTCTAATTTGTCCAGTATAAGTATTGCTACTCCAACTGTCTTTTGACATCCATTTGTGTGATAAATGTTTCTCCACCCCCTCACTTTCAATCTGCAGGTGTCTTTAGGTCTAAAATGATTCTCTTGTAGGCAGCATATAGATAGGTCTTGTTTTCTTATCCATTCTGACACCCCATGTCTTGATTGGAGCATTTTGTCCGATTATATTCAGAGTAATTATTGATAGATAGGTATTTATTGCCATTTTATTACTTGCCATTGTTTCTGGAGATTTTCTCTGATCCTTTCTTGTCTTTGCCACTTTTGGTCTCTCCTTTGTACTCATAGTGTCCCCTTTAATATTTCTTACAGGGTTGGTTTAGTGGTCATGAACACCTTTAGTTTTTGTTTGTCTGGGAAACTCTTTATCTCTCCTTCAATTCTGAATGAATAGAAGACCTCCCAGAGAGGCCTTGCTATTGGATAGAGTATTGTTGGCTGCAGATTTTTCCCATTCAACACTTTGAATATACCATGCCACTCCCTTCTGGCTTGCCAAGCTTCTGTTGAAAAATCTCCTGCTAGCCTTATGGGTTTTCCCTTGTAAGTTACGGACTTCTTTTGTCTTGCTGCTTTTAAGATTTTTGTCTTTATCACTATATTTTGCAAACTTATTTACAACATGTCTTGGTATTGGTCTGCTTTTGTTGATTTTGATGGGAGCTGTGCCTCCTGGAGCTGGATGTCTGTTCCCTTTCCCAGATTAGGGAAGTTCTCTGCCATTATTTCTTGAAATAAATTTTCTGCACCCTTTTCTCTCACTTCTTCTGCTGGGACTCCTATAATATGAATGTTATTGTTTGAAGATGTCACTGAGTTCCCTAAATCAGTTCTCATGTTGAATAATTCTTCTTTTGTTCAGCTTCAGTATTTTCCACTATTTTGTATTCTAGGTCACTACTTCATTTCTCTGTTTCTTCCAGCCAGTTCATTGCATCAAGCCTGTTTCCAGTCTCTGATTGGTTCTTTTTTAACTCTTTTATCTCTGTGGTAAGTGTTTTACTGATGTCTTCTTTTCTCAAGTCCAGTGAGTATCCTTATGATTGTTCTTGAAATTCTTCATCAGGCATGTTACTTATATCTGTTTCACTTAGATCCCTGGCTGTGGCCTTATCTTGTTCTTTCATTTGGGATAAATTCCTCTGTCTTGGCATTTTATCTAAGTCTCTGCCTTCTCTGTGTTAGAAAAGCCAGTTATGTCTCCTGCTCCTAAACGTACTGGCCTTATGAAGAAGAGGTCATATAGTGTCTAGGGCC
Source organism: Neomonachus schauinslandi (assembly GCF_002201575.2). Classification (NCBI taxonomy): domain Eukaryota; kingdom Metazoa; phylum Chordata; class Mammalia; order Carnivora; family Phocidae; genus Neomonachus; species Neomonachus schauinslandi. The sequence continues at coordinate 77,346,056 of NC_058404.1, forward strand.
TGATGCTTCAGGGAGTGTTTCCAGTGTGTGCTGTGTGCACTCTGCTATTGGTTTTTGGCCGCTCTATCCTTCAGGCCAGTTGTCTACAGAGGCTCTCCTGGCCTACTGTGGGCGGTGTTTGGTCCCTGGCCTGAGTGTGGCAAGTTTTAACTAGGTGTGCTCTGGTCTGCTTGTGAAGTGAGACCTGACACCAACTCCACCAGAACTGAGGCCCTGCAGAACTCTCTGGTCAGGAGACATGGTGTGGGCAGGGGCCTGCACTGGTCTTCTGGGGGAAGGGCCCACCTTCTGGGACTGAAGCAAGCTTGATGGAGAAGGGCAGTCCTGCCTGAGTGCTGGTGGGTGACCCTTGGTGTAGGCAAGTTAGGCAGCTAGTGTCTGTGCTGAGCTGCTTCCCTCAGGTGGCTCTGTGTTTATGCTGAGGAGCAGGGGAGGGAAATGGCACTGACCAGCTCTTTTGTTCCCAGGGAAGCATCTCCTTGAATGCTGCCTCTCAGGGAGGTGATCTTAGAATAGCGAATAACTCTTCCCTGTGTACCGCAGATGTTTCTCAGATCGCTGTTTCCATGTTATCTGCCCCCAGGTTGTTTGGCTGCTTTCCCTCCCGGAGCAGCACAGTGGCCTCCTGGCTCTATCCCAAGTCCGCTGAGCTTTAAAATTCTAGGCTTTAAGCCCTGCTGTTTGCAGGAACTCATAATTCAGGCCCTCTTAGGTCTGAGCTAATAGCTTTGGGGAAACATTCTCCTTGTGTGTTCCCCTGTGTGCTCCTCTCTCTATCACCCTTCATCATGACCACGGCTCCCTCCCTTTTGCAGTAGCCATGATCTATTTCTCCCTTAAATCACAGCTCTGCAATTCCTACCTTCTTCAACATGGCCTCTTCTTTCCCTTTAGTTGTGTAATTTGTTCTGTCAAGTCCTCAGGCCAATTTCTGGGGTATTTAGGATGATTTGATAGTTATCAAGTTGTGTTCATGGGATGAGATGAGCCTAGTATCCTCCTACTCTTCTGCCAAATTTTTGAGGTGGTATTGCTTTTAATCCACATAAGTTTAATTTTGACCATGGAATGAATTGACTTTATTTTAACACGAACTTTCTAATTACTTTTCTCTGGAGAATTTTCTTGAGCCATTTTGGTAAAGAATCTAAGGAGATATTTTTCTTTTAACTTGGAAATTTAGATATCTTTTTGTAATTCTTTTTTTAAAAGATTTTACTTATTTACTTGACAACACAGAGAGAGAGAGCACAAGCAGGGGGAGCAGCTCGCAGAGGGAGAGGGAGAAGCAGGCTCCCTGCCACCAAGTGGGGAGCCTGATGTGTGGGGCTTGATCCCAGGACCCTGGGAACATGACCTGAGCCTAAGGCAGACACTTAACTGACTGAGTCATCCCAGGCGCCCCTCTCTTTGTAAGTCTTTACCAAATTGTACTGTCAGAAGATTGTGGACATTCACTTGAAGGATTTGATTACATAATAAAAAATAGTTAAGTTTTAGTATGTAAAGCATGTTTACTCACTTCTTTTCTCCCATCCCAATTTCTTCTCTCTGAGCTTCTCCTTCCCTTCTGCAAAACACTGGGGAGGTGTTTTAATTATTTTCATACTCATGGTTTTCTCCCTGGTGGGCTGCATTTGATTAAAAACAGGTTATCTGATTTGATTTTATATTTTTAAGAATTAGCACAGATCATCACAACTACTAAATTTAAATTTTATATTCAAATAATTTCCTAATTCTTTTTTTGTCATTTTGGGTAGAAATAAAGTTACTTTTTTGAAAATCCTGCAGTAGGCTTAGGATTAATGTAGGCACTGAGTTTACAGCTAAATGACTATGATTTTTTAACAATTTGAATAGCATTCCAGTAGTTTACTCTTATCTGTGTACTTTTTTATTTGTTTTGGTCTAACTACAAGGAGTAGTGATGCCTAATGTATGTTATCTTCAACCTTCATATTTTAATTTTGAAATGCATATTTCTTTTCCTATGAAATATTAAGGTTTTTAATCTTTTTAAATAAAAGCTTTATTGAGCTATAACTCATAGAATTCAATATCTCAATGTATACAATTCAGTGGTTTTTAGTTGTGAATATATATATTCACAAAGTTGTGCAACCATCACCACTACCTATTTCAGAACATTTTCATGAGCCTCAAAAAGAAATCCCATACCCATTGGCAGTCTCCCTATTCCTTCCTCCTTTTGGCCCCTGGAAATCATTAATTTCTAAAGTTTTTAATCTTTATGATATTATGATATAATGAAGTAGATATTTACTTTTATTACTTTTATATATACATATATACACACACACATATATGTATATATATATACATACATACATTTTAAATTTACATAGTTGCAGTTAAAAGCCCACATTTTGATAGTTATGGTGCTTTGCAGCAGTATTATCTTGGCTTGAAGTATATTTTTATAGCCATCATTTATTTTATTTTATTGAATCTTTCCTTTAGATAAAAATTCCTACTGTTGTCCTAGTTATGATACTTATTAGGAGAAATAAAGGAGGTGCTCCATGCAAAATTCCTTTAGCAATGATTAGGTCAAAAGGAATAGTCACAATAAATTGGTCAAGACTTATATTTAACTATTTTCACAAAGTTTTAAAAGCACTCTCGGTGACGGCATGATTTGGATTGCAATGTTTTGCAGTGTACTACCGCTTGAACCACATCACAGTTCAACCCAGACTAAATACTTTTCAAAAGTGAAGGGTTGGATAAATAAATGGGATAATTTTAAATTTGTATTTTTGGATCAATCTAATTTTATAGAGGAAAATCTTAATCTATACTTCTCATTTACTATAAAGGACCGTTGAATTTTTACTTTTGGAAGCCATTTCACAATCTTTCTTTATCGTGGAAGCCAAAAGATTCAACCAAATTCTCAATCATATTGATCCTTTATTCTGAGATATCCCTGTGTGGGAAAGATATTTGAGAGATAGACCCATGTATGTTGGTAAGAGACCCATATATGTTGGTAATAATGCTCACAGTAGTTCTAGTTCTACAGTTTCCAGTTAACATATGCATTCTTTTTAAAGCTGGAGTGTGATTGTTACCAAAACCTGGATGAAAGAATGAAAGTTGAATGCAGAGAGCATTTGGACAGATATTAGGTTGTGGGAATGAACAGACTGTGCTTGCCCTGGGGAATCCCCCCGCACCCCCATCTGCTGGGAAGCTAGGTACGCTTGTTCTCTTGTAAAAGGAACATTAACTAAATTTCTTAAAAAGTAATGAAATAGAACAAACTGTAAAAAAGGCAGCCAAAAAAGGCAAACATCTGTTACTGAACATGTCTCACTTGACTTCCTTTTAATGTTCTTAGGAATAAATTTATGAACTAGGGAAGGTTCAGACTAATTAGCTTGTTTTCATCAAACAAAATGCACCAGACATGGATGTTGAATATGAATGAAAACTTCAGTAGTAATAGTAAGTAGACACAGAAAGTACGAGTAGACATACATAGTGCTGGTATCCAGGCTTGGATATTGCCATGGCTAGTATTGCATTGAGTCAGATTTGCTGTAATTTACTTTTTTAAATGATTGGGGGGAAAAAAAGGTTTAAAAGTCAAGTGTATTCATTAAACAACAGGTGGACTAGGTGCAAAGTTTTCTCTTTAGGCTTCAGCTACTGAGATGGAATGATTTGGAGTAACAAATACAGGGCTACTCAAAGGTAAAGTTTTGCAGCACAGGCAGAAACAGTAGTTAATAGTATTACCTTGTAATAATTGTACAGATCCATAATCCTTTATTCAAAACTCTTGGGGCCAGATATACTTAGCAATTCAGAAAATTTCAAACTTTAGAAAGGTAAGAAGATAAGTGGATTTGCGGTGAAACCTGTAATGAAAATATATTAATATTTTGCAGTAAAGCATATGAATGTTCTCATTAAGTGAGAGAGAGAGAGGCCACTATATAGGCCTTTTTAAGTCGATTCAGGTCAGGTTTTGCCACCAAAGCTCAAGTGAGTTAAATTTTCCTCTATAAAGTTATGAAAAATTTGTTGGTTTCGAAAGCTTTTTGGATTTCTGAGTCTTAGATAAGGAATCATAGACCTGAAGCAGTAGTAGTGGATGAAGGTAGATAGGGAAGATAAAGAGATAAGGGCAGACATATATGCACACTTATATGAAAACACCCACACATATTATTAAGAAAAATATCGTGATCATATATTCATTGTTCTTGATTCTTGGTGCAAGATATCCTGGAATTAATTTTGGAATGCCCATGTTTGTATGATTCCTAATGGCAGAATTAAGCAGATGTGATTATATCTTGCTGATAGATGCAACCTCCTGTGAGAATCCTTTGCTGACCCCCACCTAAAAGAGCATCACTGCCTTTATTTTCATCCTACAAGGTACTCTGACCTGACCGTATATTGTGTATCTCTTTATTGGCTTACTCCTGGCCTTCCTCTCTAAAATGTAGGCTCCACAAGGCTGAGGACCTTCAAGATCACTGATGGAGCCCCAGTGCCTGGAGTAGTACCTGTTATAAGGCAGATGTTCAGAAAATATTTTCAGAATAAATGAATAACAGGTTGTTTGAAATTTTCTCTAAAAGGAACACAAAGGAGACCCAAGTTCCCAAGACAGTGAAAAACAGCCATGATAATATTATTAGGGAGAGGGAAAAGAAAAAAAATGACTTAAAGATGCTGCATCAATCTTACTGTAATTATTATAATATTTTCCATGTTGACCAAAAGGAGTTGTAAAATTGTTGATTTCTTCGTTCTTAAATTGACTTTCCCCCCATTCTTCTTTTCTGGAATCATTCTCATTTTGTCAGGCAGTTCTCCTGTTGGTTTCTCTTTTTCTTTTTTCTAACCTCCTCCAACACTCATTAGAAGACCCTCCAGGTAATCTAGGTTACTAGGTAACATGGTATCCAGTTCTCTGCAGGGCTAGTTTAAATCAGAGGTAGATTTTAGGATATTTTGAGAAGTGGGGGGATATCGTTTAGGTCCTTCCCAGTTCATGACTCAATAGTATTGTTATCATCTAGGAACTTGTTACAAATGTAGACTCTCAGGACCCCACCCCAGATCTGTTGAATCAGAAACAGCAGTGATTTATAAGCATATTAAAGTTTTATAAACACTGCTTTAGATCATTCCCCATTATATCCTGCCTTTTAAGTGAGCTTTGGTAAGTAGTGACAGTGTATACAGAGTAATTTTTTTTCTTGACAAATACCTGAGGTAGAACTATGATGTGTTAAATTTAGAGTCATGTGGTGGGACAGGGATGCATTTTCTTGTGAAAGTTGAGGAGTGAGATTATATCCAATCAGCGCTATTAGAAACACATTCTCAAATAATGAAATAGAACTACACTGCATGTCAAAATTGGTCTGGGAAAATATGCCAGATATTTTGATAATTAGAGCTTTCACCCAAATGGATTAATCTGGGCAATTTCAATAAGCTGATATTTTCATCCAAGTGTATCCCGAGTCTCTAGGAATCGGATCTTTGTGATTTATGAACACATTAAAGTTTGAGAAGAACTGTTTTATATAATTCCCTATAACAATCCTCCAGATAAGGAGTGGTCATCAAGCTGTAGTTACGGGGCTGGGACCTTTGACCTCAATGCATTTGATTGTCAGTTCTAAATCCCATTGTGAATAAGTCCTGCTGACTCCCTACAAAAATCATGGGATCTTTTCTAAAAGAAATAAAAGTGGAAAACAAAATTGCTGAGTGTCAATCAATTAAAAACCTAACAACCTCCAGTGCTGTCTTTGTTCACTATATTCTGACTGTTTGCCGTGATTAAAAATCTGTGTGTCACCAGTTTCATCTTTTGAAGAGAATAGTATATTGAGGCTGAATCCAAGCCATTTTCTACTTGTGTAATCAAGGTGAAGATATTAAATTCTCAACTTCCTTAGCAAAAGGGAATTAAAATATCTATTTTGCAGAGTCTTGGTGAAGATTGAAGAAAATGTACATAAAGCACATAATAGTTTCGAATTATTAGTTATAAGAATTTATTAGTTCTGTGATACAGTTCCAGATCTTCCAGAGTACATAAATCTCATGATGATGACCAAACTCACGTTTACAGTGGTTTCACATTCCAGTAAATCCCAAACAAATATACAAATGAAAACGATTGAATTAAAAAATTTAAAACACTGTTCAGTTTGTAACTGATTTGTTTAGTGATAAATTAACTACCTGGGAGGTCAGTTTAAATCCTAAAGGGAAACATATTCAAAATCAAATAAGCACCTTCTATCTATTGCAGAATCAACTTCAACATCAGTATGAACACAAGCATATCAGAATGCCCCCAGATTGTGAAATGGAAACTCATTTCCTCAATTTGTCCTTCTAATTCTAGCTTACCAAAAAATAAAATCAGTCACGTGTATTTATGGATGCATATGGTTTAAGACTTCAGAATGAACAACTCATACCTGGCAGCAGCTATTCTGTTCTTCAGCATTCTTGAATTTTAGTTTCCAAAAACACACACAAACCACAGGAGATATTCGGAGCCATAACATGTCCTAGGAAGTGGTATACCTGAAAAAACTATGGGTTCCCAACGTCTTTTTCATTCTTCTTTTTCTCAAGGGGAGAGATTCACATCATAAGCTCAAGGAATTTTTCTACCATATTATTTTAAAATTTTTTACTGTTTTATATGTCGATTATATACAACAGCACATTATACTTATCTATCTATATCTATGTATCTTAAAGAATAATACTAAAGCAAATACTTACAGAAATTAATAGAACTGTGTGTCTTTTCATTGTCTTCATATCCTGAGGAAACCAATCTCCTCAACTGCATGCTCATCATTCCCTCATTTGTCTAGAGTTTTAGTACATATACACCTATTTCTAATTAGCATTTTGTTTACTTTTGCTTGTTTTTCACCTCATGTATATGGAATGTCTTGTCTCTCTTTTGGCTCAACACTATATTTTGAGATCCATCAATTTTTGTAAGTGTCAGTGTGTGCCCCCCTGTTTCATTCATTTTCACTGATGCACAACATCCCATTGAATGATTACACTACAATTTGATTATTCTTTCTGTTGCTGAGAGGTATTTGCCCTGCCCCCTTTGTAGTTATTTCCTATTATGAACAATTCTGCTATGTTCTTTCCCATGTCTTCTGAAATATAAGGGCAAGAATTTATCTAGGGCAAGAATTCCCAGGATAAATATGAACCTGCATCCTGCTGCATCAAGAATGGGTTATATAGATGCTGGGATATTGATTCCTTCAGCCCTTGAGGCAGGTTGGCAGGGCTTCGGCAGTGGGAGCTCAATAACTGATTATTGACTACGTGCATAATTGATTGCCTCTAGTTGAATGGCTGTGCTGGCCAGTGGGCATATGTTTAGTTCTACCAGGCACTAGCAAACACTGTTCCACTCCCAGCAGCAGCTTATGAGAGTTCCCATCGCTTCATATACTTGGCAACACTTAATATGTCAAAATTTTAACCTTTGCCAATTTGGCGGGCATGGAATATTTCTTTGTGATTTTAATTTGCATTTTCCTAATGACAAACAAGGCTGAGAATTTTTCACATATTTCTAGGCCACCATTATTTCTTCTTTGTAAATGTCATACTGTTGTATTTTAAAAAAATATATTTAGATGCAATTCCACCCCTTTTATTTTGTGTTCTTTATTCTTTCCGTTTTTTCCTTTTTTTCCCCACCCCTTTGTTGTCTTTTTTGGAATTGAATGGCATGCTTTTCCTTCTTGTTCCATTTTTCCTAGTACTAGTTTGGCATTGTGCTAGTTTTCCTTATACTGTTTTGACATTTGTAGTCTTGTTTTTACTTTTGTAAGTGGTTAACCTATAGATTTTAATATACACATTTAACTTAAAGTATCTTTACCCTCTTTCCATCTCAGACAGAAATCTTAGATTGCCTTAACTACCAAAGTTTAGTTGTTGCTTATTTTTTTATGTTTTTATTTTAATTCTAGTACAGTTAACATACTGTGTAATATTAGTGTCAGGTGTACAATATAGTGATTCAACACTTCCATATATCACCTGGTGCTCATCACAACAAGTGCCTTCCTTAATCCTCATCACCTGTTTCACCCATCTCCCCCCCCCCCTTCTGATAACCACCAGTGTGTTCTCTACAGTTAAGAATTTGTTTCTTGGTTTGTCACTCTCTCTCTCATTTTTCCCTTTGCTCATTTTTCTTCTTGTTTCTTAAATTCCACATATGAGTGAAATCATATGGTATTTGTCTTTTTCTGACTGACTTATTTCATGTAGCATAATACTCTCTAGCTCCATCCATGCCAATGAAAAATGACAAGATTTCATTACTTTTTACGGCCAAATGATTTTCCATTATATTTGAGAGAGAATGAGAGAGAGCACATGAGAGAGGGGGAGGGTCAGAGGGAGAAGCAGACTCCCTGCTGAGCAGGGAGCCCGATGCGGAGCTCGATCCCGGGACTCCAGAATCATGACCCGAGCCAAAGGCAGTCGCCCTGATTTTCCATTATAGATATACCACCTCTTCTTTATCCATTCATCAACTGATGGACACTTGGGCTGCATCCATATCTTGGCTATTATAAATAATGCTGCTATAAACATAGAGGTGCATGTATCCCTTTGAATTAGTGTTTTTGTATTCTTTGGGTAAATACCCCGTAGTCCAATTACTGCATCATAGGGTAGTTCTATTCTTAACTTTTTGAGGAAACTACACACTCTTTTTCAGAGTGGCTGTACTAGTTTGCATTGCCACGAACAGTGCAGGAGGGTTCCTTTTTCTCCACATCCTGGCCAACACCTGTTGTTTTTTGTGTTGTTCATTTTAACCATTCTGACAGCTGTGAGGTGATATCTCCTCGTAGTTCTGATTTGCATTTCTCTGATAGTAAGTGATCTTTTCATGTATCTGTTGGCCATCTGTATACCTTCTTTGGAGAAATGTTCATGTCTTTTGCTCATTTTTTAATTGGATTATCTTTTTTGGGTGTTGAGTTTTGTAAGTTCTTTATATATTTTGGTTACTAACCCTTTATTGGATATGTCATTTGCAAATATCTTCTCTCGTTCTGTAAGTTGCCTTTATTTTATTTATTTTAAAAAAATTTTAATTCTAGTGTGGTGGACATACAGTGGTTATATTAGTTACAGGTGTATAATATAGTGATTCAACAATTTATATATTACTCAGGGCTCATCATGATAACTCTGCTCTTAATCCCCCTCACCTATTTCACCCATCCCCCCACCCACCTCCCCTCTGATAGCCTTCTGTTTGTTCTCTAGTGTAAGTTGCCTTTTAGTTTTGTTGATTGTTTCCTTTGCTGTGCAGAAGCTTTTTATTTTGGTGTAGTCCCAATAATTTATTTTTGCTTTTGTTTCCTTTGCCTCAGGAGATGTATCTAGAAAAAGGTTGCTACAGCCGATGTCAAAGACATTACTGCCTGTGTTCTCTTGTAGGATTTTAATGGTTTCCTTTTTCACATTTGGATCTTTCATCCATTTTGAATTTATTTTTGTGTGTGGTGTAAAAGAGTGGTCTAGTTTTTTTCTTTTGCATGTAGCTGTCCAGTTTTCCCAATACCATTTGTTGAAGAGACTATCCTTTTCCCATTGGATATTCTTTCCTGCTTTGTTGAAGATTAATTGACCATATTGTTATGAATTTATTCTTGTGTTTTCTATTCTGTTACATTGATCTATGTGTTTATTTTTGTGCCAGTATCATACTGTTTTTTTTGTTTTTGTTTTTAAGATTTTATTTATTTGAGAGAGAAAGAGAACACAGAGGAGAGTGAGAGGGAGAAGCATACTCCGTACTGAGCAGGGAGCCCCATGTGCGGCTTGATCCCAGGACCCTGAAATCATGACCTGAGCTGAAGGCAGATGCTTAACCAACAGAGCCACGTAGGTGCCCCTGCTGTTTTGATTACTATAGCTTCATAATATAACCTGAAGTTTGGAACTGTGATGTTTCCAGCTTTGCTTTTCTTTTTCAAGGTCAGGGTCTTTTGTGGTTCCATATGAATTATAGAATTGTTTTAGTTCTGTGAAAAATGCTATTGGTATTTTGATAAGGGTTGCATTAAATGTCACTTTGGGTAGAATAGACATTTTAATAATATTTGTTCTTCTAATCCATGAGCATGGAATGTCTTTCCATTTCTGTGTTATCTTCAATTTCTTTCATCAGTATTTTATAGTTTTCAGAGTACAGGTCTTTCACCTCTTTGGTTAGGTTTATTCCTAGGTATCTTACTATTTTTGGTGCAATTGTAAATGGGATTTTTTTCTTAATTCCTCTTTCTGCTGTTTCATTATTGGTGTATAGAAATGCAACAGATTTCTGTACATTGATTTTGTATCTTGTGACTTTACTGAATTAATGTATCAGGTATCCGGATAATGCTGGCCTCATAGAATGAATTTGGAAGTTTTCCTTCCTTTTCTATTTTTTGGAATATTTGAGAAGAATAGATATTACCTCTTCTTTAAATATTTGGTAGAATTCACCTGTGAAGCCATCTGGTCCTGGAATTTTGTTCATTGGGAATTTTTTTATTTCTGATTCAATTTCATGCTGGTTATCAGTCTATTCAAATTTTTTATTTCCTCCTGTTTCAGTTTTGGTAGTTTATACATTTCTAGGAGTTTATCCATTTCTTCTAGGTTGTCTACTTTGTTGGCGTATAGTTTTTCATAATATTCTTACAATTATTTGTATTTCTGTGGTATGGGTTGTTATTTCTCCTCACTCATTTGTGATTTTATTTTTTTGAGTCTTTTCTCTCTCTCTCTCTTTTTTTTTGATAAGTCTGGCTAGAGGTTTATGATTTTTATTGATGGCTTTTTAACAAAATCAGCTCCTGGTTTCATTGATGTGTTCCATTTTGTTTTGTTTTATTTTGTTTGGATTTTTTGGGGAAGTGGCAGCAGGGGAAGAGGGAGAGAGAAATCCTTAGGTAGGTTCCATGCTCAGTGCAGAGCCTGATGCAGGGCTCAATCTCATGACCCTGAGATAATGACCTGAGCCAAAATCAAGAGTCAGATGCTTAAACAGTTGAGCCACCCAGACGCCCCTATTTCTGCACTAATCTATATTATTTCCTTCCTTCTCCTGGTTTTAGGTTTTGTTTGTTCTTTTTTTACTTCTTTAGGTGTAAGGTCAGGTTGTTTATTTGAGATTTTTCTAGCTTCTTGGCATAGACCTGTATTGCTATAAAATTACCTCTTAGAAGTGCTTTTGCTGCATCCCAAAGGTTTTGGACTGTTGTGTTTTTCATTTTCATTTGTTTCCATGTACTTTTTAATTTCTTCTTTGATTTCTTGATTCACCCATTTAACCTCCATGTATTTTTGATCTTTCCAGATTTTTTCTTGTGCTTGACTTCTAGTTTCATAGCATTGTGATCAGAAAACATACATAGTATGATTTTGATCTTCTTGAAAAAGGCTGGTTTTATGGGAGAATGTTCCATGTGCACTTGAAAAGAATGTGTATTCTGCTGTTTTAGGATAGAATGTTCTTTTTTTTTTTCTTTTAAAGATTGTATTTATTTATTTGACAGAGAGAGAAAGAGAGCACAAGCAGGGGGAGTGGCAAGTAGAGGGAGAGGGAGAAGCAGACTTCCTGCTGAGCAGGGAGCCTGATGTGGGGCTTGATCCCAGGACCCTGAGATCATGACCTGAGCCGAAGGCAACACTTAACCGACTGAGCCACCCAGGCGCCTGGGATGGAATGTTCTATATATCTGTTAAATTAATGTACTCCCATGTGTCATTCTACATCATTGTTTCCTTGTTGATTTTCTGTTTAGATGATCTGTCCACTGATGTAAGGGGTGTTAAAGTCCCCTAGTATGATTGTATTATTATTGATTACTTCCCTTATTTTTGTTACTAAATGTTTTATGTATTTGGGTGCTCCTATGTTAGGTGCATAAATAGTTACAATTGTTATATCTTGTTGGATTGTTGTCTTTATTATTATGTACTGTCATTCTTTGTCTCTTGTTACAGTATTTGTTTTAAAGTCTGTGTTGTCTGATGTAACAATTGCTGCTCCAGCTTTCTTTTGACATCCATTTGCATTATAGATATTTCTCCATCCCTTCACTTTCAATCTTTAGGTGTCTTTAGGTTTAAAATGAATCTCTTGTAGGCAGCATATTAATGGAACTTGTTTTTTATCCATTCTGTCACCCTGTGTCTTTAGATTGGAGCATTTAGTTCATTTACATTCAGAGTAATTATTGATTTGTCTGTATTTATTGCCATTTTATTACTTGTGTTGTGGTTGTTTCTGAAGATTTTTTCTGATCCTTTCTTGTCTTTCTGTCTTTCTTATTTTGCTGATTTTCTTTAGTGACAGATTTGGATTTCTTTCTTATTCTTTGCATGTTTATCAATGGTTTTGATACATGGTTACCATTAGGTTTGTAGATAATATCTTCTGCATCTAGCAGTCTCTATTACACTGATGGTTGCTTAAGTTTGAACCCATTCTTTTCTCTTCTCCTCCTTACATTTTAGGTATATGTTATTATATTTTATATCCTACTTTTGGTGAGTTCCTTGATTGATTTTTTAATAGAAATATTCATTTTTACTGCTTTTGTGTTTCCTACTTTTATAGTGCCACTTTTGGTCTGTCCTTTCCACTCAGAGAGTCTCCTTTAATATTTCTTGCAGGGCTGGTTTAGTGGTCATGAACTCCTTTAGTGTTTGTTTGTCTGGGAAGCTCTTTATCTCTCTTTCTATTCTGAATGATAGCCTTGCCAGAAAGAGTATTTCTTCGCTGCAGATTTTTTTCCCCATTCAGCTCGTTGAATAGATCATGCCACTCCCTTCTGGCTTGCCAAGTTTCTGTTGAGAAATTTCCTGCTAGCCTTATGGGTTTTCTCTTGTGATTTACTGACTTCTTTTGTCTTGCTCTTTAAAATTTTTTTCTTTAACACTATGTTTTGCTAACTTAATTACAATATGTCTTGGTGTAGATCTGCTTTATTGATTTTGATGGGAGTTCTCTGTGCCTCCTAGAACTGAATATCTCTTTCCTTCCCAGATTAGGGAAGTTTTCAGCAATTATTCTTGAAATAAATTTTCTGTCCCCTTTCTCTCTCTTCTTCTGGGACTCCTATAATATGAATCTTATTATATTTGATGGAGTCACTGAGTCCCCTAAGTCTATTCTCATTTTGTGTAATTCTTTTTTCTGTTTTTTGTTCAGCTTGATTACTTTCCATTACTCTATCTCCTATGTCACTGATCCATTCTTCTGCTTCTTCCATCCTGCTATTCATTCCTTCAAGTATGTTTCTCATTTCATTTATTTAGCTCTTGATCTCTGCTATGTTATTCCTGTCTCTGTGTTACGGGTCTCACTCATGTCTTCCACTCTTCTTTCAAGTCCAATGAGTATCCTTATGATCATTGCTTTAAATTCTCTATGAGGCATGTTACTTATATCTGTTTTGCTTGATTTCTGGCTGTGGCCTTGTCCTGTTCTTTCATCTGGGTTAAATTTTTCTCTCTCCTCATTTTGTCTGCCTCTATGTTTCTTTTTCTGTGTGTTGAGAAAGTCAGGCATGTCTTCTGTTCTTGAAAGTAGTGACTTTATGAAAAAGAAGTCCTGTAGTGTCCTGCAATGCAGTGTATTCTGTTCACCAGAACCTGGCACTTCAGGAGAATATCCTATATCTGTTGCTGATGCCCTGCTCTTGTGTCTGATTCACTTTTGCTTTCAGTGCAGTTGTTTGCACTGACTCCCTGCCTATTGTGGGCTCTCCTTGCTTTGCTCTCTGTGGTGTTAGTAGGGCTCAGGGAGGCCAGCTCTGAGGCAGCGTGCCCACCAGTGAACTTGGGAGCAAGACAGCCATGTTAGCAAAATTTATCTGATCCTCAAAAGCACTGTGGCAGCTGTGGGCTACGGGCTGGGGTGGCCAGGGGTGTGAGGCTTGGTATGGCGCATGACGTTGGCTGGGTATAGCTGGGCCTGACATACCACGGTAGCTGGGGGTATGCGTGGCTGGACTCTGCACGGTGGCTGAGCAGGGTGCACTGAGGCAGCTGTGCCCTGGGGCAGCTGGGTGGGGTGCATAGCTTTAACAAAATTTGTGCTAAGCCCAGGGGGCTGATGCTAGCAGGCTTGGAGTGTGGGACTCCTCAGGAGAACTCATGGGTCAGACACACTGCTAGCAGGTTAAGTAGCAAGTGTGTGTGTAGCCCCGCCTCCTGCAGGTGGCTCTGTGTTTATGCTGGAGGGTGGGGGAGGAAAATGGCATCTGCCAGCTCCCTCATTTTTAGAGAAGTTCCTCAACACACTCCAAAAGCAGTATGAACAGATCTGTCTCCCATTTGCCCTGGTGTTGTGTAAACTGCTTCTCCACGCAGGCAGCTGTCTCTTTAAGGGTAGGGACCCAGCTATCACTCTCCCTTCTCACTTGCCCACTGCTGATTCAGGAGACTTTTAAAGCTTCAGGCTCCAAGTCCCACTGGTGTTACAAACTCTTGGAATTCAACACATCTGGTTTTCAAAGCCAAACACTGGGGGGATTAGTCTTCCCCAGGATCCTGCCCTCTCCATGCATTCAGCTCCCTCCCTCCCATGGGCAGCCTCCCTCTGCCTTTCTGATCTTCGTAACTTTCAGATGAAGTTTCTTCTCTGTATTTAGTTGTGGAGTTGGTTCTGCCCATCTTTGATCACTCTCCAGTTTATTGACCTGGATGTGGATGATACCTACCTAAATGTAGGATGGGATGAGCTCAGGGTCTTCCTACTCTGCCATCTTCCCCAGTACTTTTCCTCTCTTTTTCTTAACCTCACAAATTAGACACAATTATTTTGTTTTATACTTCATTGTTTAGGTTAATCTACATGCTTACCCCCCCCTTTCTTTTTTTTTTTGTCATTGTATCTAGCATCTCAGACCTATAGGATGATTTTTCTTCTTGAACTGTATCCTTTAGACATACCTTTAGTACAGGTAAGTTTGCAAAAAACTTCACTTATAGTATATTTATTGGGGCACCTGGGTGGCTCAGTCATTAAGCGTCTGCCTTCAGCTAAGGTCATGATCCCAGGGTCCTGGGATCGAGCCCCACATCAGGATCCTGGCTCAGCAGGGAGGCTGCTTCTCCCTCTGCCTCTCCCCCTGCTCATGCTCTCTCTCTCTCTGTATCTCTGTGTCTCAGATGAATAAATAAAATCTTTAAAAAAACAAAAAAACCCCCATCTTCCAAAATGGAGGCTCCTGACTCCCTGAGAAGATTTTGGGAATCTCTGTGGGTTTCCTGGCCTATCACAACTTCCTAAGGGTGGTTCTATGGCTTGAAAACCCTCCTGTGGTTTGTATGTGTTTGGGAAAGCTCTTAAATTTAATAATGCAAAAATACTTGTGAAAAATCCCAGAATGATGCGTTTGGTGCCTTCTAGTTCTGCATGTGTGCAAGGATATTGACATTTTTCTCTTTAAACCACTTTTTATACAAGTCGCACGAGCAATGTAAGGAAGGCAGCTCATTGCTTTTTCACAGAAGGTGCTAGTGACATGACTGACTTCTACTGGGGAAACATAAGTGTTAATAGTCAAGCCTGGCAGAAAAAGATTTTCAGTTTATTTCACATGTTTTAATGTGTAATTGTAATTTTATATGTATATGCTATTAATGATTTTCTCTTCACAGTTACCTACTTTTAAACAAACCTTTGATTTTACCTTTAATGATGTGTTTATATATACTTCTGGTAGGGTCACAAAGCTGTTTAAAACTATGAAAATTCCTTGCTACTTAGAAAATACCCTTTAACCACATTTGGGGTAAGTATGGGGGTGTAATATGGCAATTATAGATTACCTTTTTATAGCAAACATATTCTAGAATTCACACTAATACCAGTAATATAGAAATATGTCTTAAAGTTAATATCCAAAGTGAAATGCTTTCTTCCATATTTCATCTGGGGTTAATCAAGAATTTAATTATTATGCTGTGAGAGAAATTAGCAGCATTGGCAAAAGGAAAAAAAATCCAGATGAGATATGGAAAGAAGAGGATAATTGATGGATTAGACAGCTACTTCTAAAAAGAAACTGGAAGTGTAATAATATTGTGTAAATTATCAGAAGTAAGCTTTGTACCAGTTAAATTGTGGGATTTCAGAAAATATGTGGGGCAAAGGAGTCTGAAAAGTGGTTTGGAAAAAATAACACATAGGTTATTACAAAATTTTGAAAAGTTTGACATGAGGGTTTAACAAATGACTTACATTTTACATCAAGTATTTAGAATGTGTCACTCCAGATGCATTGTCATCAAGTGACTAAGAGCTTGAAGTAGTTTAAAGAAGCAGCTAATACCTGTGGAAAGAGGAAAGATTTTGAGAGAGAATCGAGTTG